>NW_015656162.1:201884-202191 GCF_001515625.1 Sinocyclocheilus rhinocerous
CTCTCACACACACACACACACACACACTCTCACACACACAAAAACACACACTCACACTCACACACTCACAAGTACGTAGAGAGACATTTAAGAGGGTTTATTCTCCAAATAACTCTAATTTCATGTTGCAGAAAAATGTGTTTAGAAATTGTGTATGGACTCTTGTTCCAAGTTACCTTCCTACTGATGTTTGCCTCTCACAAAAGGCACAAAGCCTTCCCAGAAGACAGTGAAGGCTCATGTCATGCTTGAGCTTGAGTTAGACTGAAACTTGAAAGTTAAGTTGCACGACATAAATGCAATGTTT
>NW_015656162.1:202278-216085 GCF_001515625.1 Sinocyclocheilus rhinocerous
TTGGAACAGATTAATTTATATCACTGCTGTGAACTGACCCGCACACAGAATATGAAGGATATCAAAAACAAGTTTCACACACACACACACACACACACAAGAGTACGTATAGGGACATTTAAGAGGGTTTATTCTCCAAATAACTCTAATTTCATGTTGCAGAAAAATGTGTTTAGAAATTGTGTATGGACTCTTGTTCCAAGTTACCTTCCTACTGATGTTTGCCTCTCACAAAAGGCACAAAGCCTTCCCAGAAGACAGTGAAGGCTCATGTCATGCTTGAGCTTGAGTTAGACTGAAACTTGAAAGTTAAGTTGCACGACATAAATGCAATGGTTAGGTATTATTATTTTTATTTCTATTATTTAGATTTATGCCTTAGTTTTAGTTTGTACCTTTTTTAAAGTAATGTGAAATTGATTTTTGTATTTTTATTTATATTTTTATTTTACTGATATATTTGTATTTGCATTTTGAATGTAATTTGGCAATTAAATGCATTAAATGGGTTTAGTTTTAACTGTAATTAATGTATGCAATTTCAGCAGTAAAAATATTTATTTTTCTAAAAAGGAAACAAATTAGTTGGTACATACTGGTAAAAAATGTATAGCCTAAATGCACTGTAAGTCACTTTGGATAAAAGCGTCTGCTAAATGCATAAATTATTATTAAATTATTATTATTATTTTAAGAGACCTATCTTATTTTCTCTTGTATATCTAGTATTGCTCTTTAATAAAGAAAAACTACTTATCCGACTTCTCGATTAATCGACGGAATAATCGGTAGAATACTCGATTACTAAAATAATCGATAGCTTATAATTTAAGCGTTATAAGACAGTGAGGTGATTCTACGGTATAAATGAACCTCATTCATTAGTTATATCGGACGTTTGTTCGTCCAATTAATAAATAAATGACGAATAATCGCACATTACTCGGCGGGAAACCCACCTGTGGCTCTTCTACAGCATTCACGCGATCAGTTCCTCAGTATTCACTCATCTGACACACATATTTAAGCGTTATAAGACAGTGAGGTGATTCTACAGCATTAATTAACCTCATTCATCACATCGGACGGACGTTTGGTTTTGTGTTTTCGCGGTTTTCTAGCAAATCGACAACACGCGTCGGAATTAATTAAGAATACGCTGTTTTAAAAACACCCAAGCACGATTTACACACGAAACTGACTGAAATGCCTGAAGTGTTTTGCGTGTTTTAGTGAAAATCAAACCTGTTATCGCAGATCGCTCCGACTCCGAACGACGCCCGTCCAGATTCGGTTCGATTCTCGACGCGATTCGGTCTGATTCGCTGAATCGACTCCCTCTGGTCTGAATTTGTCCGCTTCGCGTCTGAATTTCGGTGCTCTTCTGTCGGATTCTGATTTTCTCGCTGCTTCCATCACAACACTCAGGCAAAATGGCGCTGATGTCACAACTAGCCGCTGCCATGGCGACGCGCCCCCTGACCCCACACTGGCTGGCGGACGCGGTGCATTGTGGGACGTGGAGTTCGTGAGAGCAACAGACACATTTGCATGTGAACACAGACAGAGACAGCAACGCTTTTTTTTTTTTGAATAAACATTTGTTGGCTTTAAATATTTACACAGTAGTTTTAGAGTTATTCTGGTGCAAAACTAACATGGTGCGTGGAAAAACAAACAAACAAAGTTCTTTCTTTCGGAAAAAGTATTTTTTATTTCGGCTTTATCAAGAGTACAAATAAAAAAGGTAATTAAAAACAAAGATTCAACGGCTTAATATTTTGTAATATTCTTAATATTCTTATTATTATATCATTTAATACACACATATTCAGGGATGCGCAGTATTTATGATACATGTATTTCAAATACGTATTTTAAATATAAAATAGGATTTTGTCATTTGTATTTGATAGGGTTGATGAAAATGGCTTCATATTTTGTATCAAAATACTTTAATGTAACTTATGAACGATAATATAAGAACAAAATTTTAAAGTTCATTAACACATTCTTATTACAAAACGTAGGAAAAACTAAAACATTAATAAACAAATTTAAGAGAGGAAAAAAAAAAATACAGAAGGAAATAAACAAACCAAGTCAGATTAAATAAATGAATTTTTCACACCAGTTACACATGAACTCCATACGTTTAATATATTACAAACTGAAAAAACTAAATTGAAACTTACATGCCATTAAAAATAGGAAAAGAGTTACAGACAGATTCAGTTTTTAAGCAATTTTTAAATCGCAGTCGTTTATTTAAAAGCGCGGTGGCGTCAGAGACTTTTATTTACCGGAAGTGACGCAAGCGCTGATTTGTGTTTGTTTTCCTGACAGTCGCGGCCGTGTTGCGCTTCAAACTGCCAGAAATAAAATGGCTTCATATTTTGTATCAAAATACTTTAATGTAACTTATGAACGATAATATAAGAACAAAATTTTAAAGTTCATTAACACATTCTTATTACAAAACGTAGGAAAAACTAAAACATTAATAAACAAATTTAAGAGAGGAAAAAAAAAAATACAGAAGGAAATAAACAAACCAAGTCAGATTAAATAAATGAATTTTTCACACCAGTTACACATGAACTCCATACGTTTAATATATTACAAACTGAAAAAACTAAATTGAAACTTACATGCCATTAAAAATAGGAAAAGAGTTACAGACAGATTCAGTTTTTAAGCAATTTTTAAATCGCAGTCGTTTATTTAAAAGCGCGGTGGCGTCAGAGACTTTTATTTACCGGAAGTGACGCAAGCGCTGATTTGTGTTTGTTTTCCTGACAGTCGCGGCCGTGTTGCGCTTCAAACTGCCAGAAATCAGCCAGACACACAGGTAAACGCTGAATAAACGCTTTATTTCTGCACTTTACCTCACTAAATGAACGCCTGACAGAGTGTAAATGCGCGGTAAGTGCGCGTTTGTCCTGAGCTGAGCTCTGATGCTAATATGTTAGCTGGGAACCAGCAGCGTTATTTATTCATATCAGCTGTTTGATGAAGATGGAGATGATTGCGGTGTTTGAAGAAGACTGTGATCTCTGATGCTGTCACTCAGCGCTCCTGCTGTGATTTCTGCTGCTTGTGGATGTGTGTCAAACCTAGCGAGCTGGCGATGCTGTCTACAGAGGGAGCGTTAGTGTGTGTGTTGTCTAGACAGCAGCTGTTGGAGCACACACGCGTGCAGCAGCAGTTTTGAGCCTCTGCTGTCTAGGTAGGTGTCGAGGACACACTTAAACGATGCTGTTTGAGAGGCAGTAGTATGTAGGGAGCACAGAAATACAGTGTGATTTGAACAAACTCCTCGATCCGAGCTGATGATTCATGCCAGACAATTACATTAATAAAGCATTAGATGAAGAACAAGCAATGATAAGAAAATGGGGAATATTGCAACAGCAAACAGTAACATAATATTAAAATTAGGCAGGTAATAAATGAAAATGAGATATGACATACAGTAACAAATAACAGTACAATAGTATTAAAAATAAGACGAAAATAGTCAAATAAATTATATGTGACCCTGGAGCACAAAAACAGTCATAATTTTATGAGATTTATGCATCATCTGAAAGCTGAATAAATAATCTTTCCATTGATGTATGGTTTGTGAGGATAGCACAATATTTGTCTGAGATACAACTATTTGAAAATCTGGAATCTGAGGGTGCAAAAAAATCTAAATATTGAGAAAATCATCTTTAAAGTTGTCCAAATGAAGTTCTTAGCAATGCATATTACTAATCAAAAATTAAGTTTTGATATATTTACGGTAGGAAATTTACAAAATATCTTCATGGAACATGATCTTTACTTAATATCCTAATGATTTTTGGCATAAAAGAAAAATGTATAATTTTGACCCATACAATGTATTGTTGGCTATTGCTACAAATATAGCTGTGCTGCTTATGACTGCTTTTGTGCTGCAGGGTCACATATGTATATGTCAATCCAAAATTGACCTGAGACTCGAACCTGCGACCTTCGGGTTACAAGTCCGACTCTCTATCCATTAGGCCATGACTGCCTCAAATATATATATACACATAAATAAACTCATTGTCACTTTTTAAGGTTCTGAGGGTGTGCAGGTGAAAATGATCAGTTTGGGTAATTGCATTTGCATTTACAGTGGGTACGGAAAGTATTCAGACCCCCTTAAATTTTTCACTCTAATACTTTCCGTACCCACTGTATGTCTGTATTTGTGAACTGTAAGACTGTGGCAGAGCTCTGAGAGATTGCTGAAGTGTTTCTCAGAGCTCCTGACTGCTGCTGGTCTTCTGGGAGTTTAATGTCCCTCATGAACTGAGGCACGCTCTCCTGAGTCTCTGATTCTGTGCTTCATCCTCAAACCCCAGTGAGCTGCTGTCTTACACTGGCTCTCATTAGATCCCGTTACTCTTCGAGTGAAACATTATTAAACATGTTCCAAACTCCGGTTCGGTGGCGTCATAAACACACACTGTACAGTCAGACCAACATATATTCAGACACCTTCAACATTTCTCACATTATCACAGTCTATTCACTATAGTTTAGAAAACGGTAATAAAATATGAGCAGAACTCAGTTAAACTGAATAAACTGTGATAATGTTAGATAACTTTGATAGAAAGCTATGTAATGAATTCGGTTGAATAGCTGTCAGCTGTTACATTAAACACAATTAGATAAAACCAATTCAGCTCAACTAATTATCAAGCAATGCTTCTCATTCTGTTCAGTCTGTGGTGTAAAAAGATCACATTAGCAATTAAAGAAAAACACTTCAGCAAAACATGCTCAGCTCAAAGTGTCTGAATAATTTTTGCTCCCAAATTTTACTGATAGTCCACTGTATGAAGAATTTTTGGGTGTAATATTTCAGTTTACTTTATTTTGCTCTCATCGCTTACATAAATGAACTATAGTGTCCTGCACCCACTAGTAAAAAAATATCAAAAATTATATCTAGTGTTTGAATAATTATTGGTTTGACTGTATATAACTAGTAGTGAAGTTCTTATGTGACCCTGCAGCACAAAAGCAGTCATAAGCAGCACAGGTATATTTGTAGCAATAGCCAACAATACATTGTATGGGTCAAAATTATACATTTTTCTATAATGAAGTAAAGATCATGTTCCATGAAGATATTTTGTAAATTTCCTACCGTAAATATATCAAAACTTAATTTTTGATTAGTAATATGCATTGCTAAGAACTTCATTTGAACAACTTTAAAGATGATTTTCTCAATATTTAGATTTTTTTGCACCCTCAGATTCCAGATTTTCAAATAGTTGTATCTCAGCCAAATATTGTTCTATCCTAACAAACCATACATCAATGGAAAGATTATTTATTCAGCTTCAGATGATGTATTAATCTCAATTTCCAAAAATGGATCCTTATGACTGATTTTGGGTCACAAATAAAGCGTGTGTGTTGTCTGTGTGTCAGTCAGATGGAGCAGCAGGCCAAGCCGTACATGTTTGCGAGCCTGACGCGTCCTCACTCCGAGCAGCTCCTGCAGGGTCTGCAGCTCCTGCGGCAGGATCACGAGCTCTGCGACATCGTGCTGCGGGTCGGAGACGCCAAGATCCACGCGCACAAAGTGGTGCTGGCCAGCATCAGCCCCTACTTCAAGGCCATGTTCACCGGAAACCTGTCCGAGAAAGAGACGTCCGAGGTGGAGTTCCAGTGCGTCGATGAAGCCGCTCTCAAGGTACATCCATCTCTAACATCCAAACACACCAGAACGGCATGCAGGACAATCAGCCGCTTTCAAATCATATCTCTTCTGGACCAATCCCTATATGTTCAGGTCATATTTGCCACATTTCATTGGCATGGTCAGAAACAGGCGTGGGTCGATACACAGCAAACAGATATAGATGAGGCAAGACAAAGTAATCCCATACACACAGGCGAGAATCAAAGGACCGGAAAACAGGCAAGGCAAAACTAGACTAAAACTAGGACTTGGAAACAAACAATGGCTAACGAAATGGCTCCGTAGAGTTGCTGCGCTAAGACGGCGATAATGCTAACAATACTCGGCGATCAGAAAGAGAAAGTCCATGGCATATAAAGTGTGTTTGATTGGTTGCAGCTGTGTGTGTAATCGGTGCAGTGGATGATGGGAAATGTAATCCGGGGTGACATGCAACAGTTTGTGTAGTGAGAGTCAACGTAACTGGAAGGTAACATCTGGTGGTGAGCAGAATATTTTAACACAGTTAACGCACTGGCTCCGCCCCCAGACCTGTACATCATCTTACATTTCATACAGTTGACAGTTATGCCCTAAAATTCAAGATATTGGTGCAAAAAATGCCCCTGTATGAGTTTTTGTCTCATATTTATATCATACGATAAGCGATATCACACGAACAGCGATAGCAGTATTATACGAGTGCTGATTCTGTCCCAAATATCATGAGTTTAAATGTGATTTTATAGAACAGTTCAGTAAATAAGAAGTTGATATTGTTATATTTTAAACACAATATTATGTGTTTTTGCTCAATTTTGCAGAGAACATTAAAGCCACAGCAGAATTGTTGCATGTTTCTGAGCTTCTGAATGAATCCGCGTTTTAAACGAATCGTGTGAATCAATTATTCAAAGACTCATTCATTACGAGAGTCGTTTACTTCATTCCTGAATGAATCAGCCGTTTGTACGAATCGAATGAATGAATGACTCAAAGACATTTACCGCCACCTGCTGGCAGATTTAGTTTCTTATTTAGAGTATAATTTCATTAAAACAAATATAATAATAATAAAAATATTAAAGGGATAGTTTACCCAAAAAATTTAAATTAAAGTTTCAAAACTTTCTTTGTGGAATATAAAAGAAGGTATTTTTAAAACTGTTTTGGTTACCAATGACTTTCATTATATGAACAAAAAATACTCGGATGTTTCTCAAATTATCTTCTTTTATGTTCCATAGTTTATGTTAAGTCGTTGCAGCCTGAATGTTTGTGTAATACATTTTATGTTGAATCAAATAAAATATTTCTTAAAGCTACAATTTGTGACGTCTACTTGATACTTTCTCATTTAACACAAAAATAGCTTTAAATAATCTTCTGTGGGTATTTTCACAAACAAATTTATTTTGCGATTAATTAGATTAATTAATCAACACCATGTAGGTAATTAGATAAAAAATTTTAATCTACTGACAGCCCTAATATTTGTGACCCTGCAGCACAAAAGCAATCTTACAGTAAGTCGCTGGGGTATATTTGTAGCAATAGCCAATAATACATTGTATGGGTCAAAATTATACATTTTTCTTTTATGCCAAAAATCATTAGAATATTAAGTTAAGATCATGTTCCATGAAGATATTTTGTAAATTTCCTACCGTAAATATATCAAAACTTAATTTTTGATTAGTAATATGCACTGCTAAGAACTTAATTTGAACAACTTTAAAGATGATTTTCTCAATATTTAGATTTTTTTTGCATATAGCCTATTTTATTCTGATAATGAACAGGCTGCATGTGTGTGCGTGAGGCGAAAAGATAACATACTCCTATTATATATATACATATAATTGATTCAGCACAACGTTAACGAGTTAAGTGCTCTGTTTCCGTCTCTCGTCAGGCTATAGTGGAGTACGCCTACACAGGAACCGTCTTCATCTCACAGGAAACAGTGGAGACTCTACTTCCTGCCGCCAACCTGCTGCAGGTCAAGCTGGTTCTGAAGGAGTGCTGCAGCTTCCTGGAGAGTCAGCTGGACGCGGGGAACTGCATCGGCATCTCGCGCTTCGCCGAGACCTACGGCTGCCACGAGCTGTGTTTATCCGCCTCCAAATTCATCTGCCAGCACTTCGAGGAGGTGTGCCAGACGGAGGAGTTCCTGGAGCTGACGCGCGCCGAGCTGGACGAGATCGTGTCCAACGACTGCCTGAACGTGCTGACAGAGGAGAGTGTGTTCTACGCGCTGGAGTCCTGGATCAAGTACGATCTGACGGAGCGGCAGCAGTATCTGGCGCAGCTCCTGCACTGTGTGCGGCTACCGCTGCTGAGCGTCAAGTTCCTGACGCGGCTCTACGAGGCTAATCACCTGATCCGAGACGACCACGCCTGCAAACACCTGCTCAACGAGGCGCTCAAGTACCACTTCATGCCCGAGCACCGGCTCTCCTACCAGACGGTGCTGTCCACACGGCCGCGCTGCGCTCCTAAAGTCCTGCTGGCCGTCGGAGGAAAGGCCGGGCTCTTCGCCACGCTGGAGAGGTGAACCAACACACGTGATTACAGCTACAGCTATAAACATTTTGCTACTTTCAATATAAATATTAAATGGGCCCGTATTCACAAAACATTTGATCTTACCACTAAGAGTTCTCCTAAATAGCAGTAAAAGATTTCAGCTAGGAGTTTTCTCTTAAAAGCTATTCACAAAGCTGCTGAGACAAACTTGTACTAAGGAATAGAGAGAAGTCTTAAGCTCAGAGTAAGGGGGCGGGGCTGAGCTCGTTGCTATGGGTGATGTCAGCATGCTTATTAACTATGCACACAGTGATTGGCTGATAGTCTCTGTCAGAGATTTATTCACGGACACTACGTCCATGTTTTTATACAGTCTATCGCTACAGTGCAGCAGCGCATTAGATTAGAACGGCGATTAATTTACCTGTACAATAAGCTGTTTAAAACGTGCATTCTCCTGTTCAAATTCGAGCATCCAGTAATATAATCACACATGTCTTGTGGAGCGCTATCAGAGTATGCATTTATTTGTCATTTTAACTGTTTGGAAACTGAGTGTAGATGTGGAAGTCCTTCAAAGATTTCTTATCCTGTTGCGCCCTCTATAGGACCAGCGACTAGTCGACGTCAAGCTTAAAGCGTCATGGCAGAGCGAAGTCTTAAGCTCAGAGTAAGGGGGCGGGGCTGAGCTCGTTGCTATGGGTGATGTCAGCATGCTTATTAACTATGCACACAGTGATTGGCTGATAGTCTCTGTCAGAGATTTATTCACGGACACTACGTCCATGTTTTTATACAGTCTATCGCTACAGTGCAGCAGCGCATTAGATTAGAACGGCGATTAATTTACCTGTACAATAAGCTGTTTAAAACGTGCATTCTCCTGTTCAAATTCGAGCATCCAGTAATATAATCACACATGTCTTGTGGAGCGCTATCAGAGTATGCATTTATTTGTCATTTTAACTGTTTGGAAACGGAGCATAAATGTGGAAGTCCTTCAAAGATTTCTTATCCTGTTGCGCCCTCTATAGGACCAGCGACTAGTCGACGTCAAGCTTAAAGCGTCATGGCAGAGCATTGAAGTCGACTAGTCGGTGCAACCCCTATTGTGTGCTCTGTTCATGATGTGTGTGTCTGTGTGTGTGTGTGTATGTGTGTCTGTGTGTGTGTGTGTCTGTGTGTGTCTGTGTGTCTGTGTGTGTGTCGGTGTGTGTGTGTGTGTGTCTGTGACTGTGTCTGTGTGTGTGTGTGTGTGTGTGTGTGTCTCTGTGTGTGCAGGGCATCAGCTACCGGCGGCACGAGAGCAGCGTGGAGCGCTGGGACCCCGACAGCAACACCTGGGCGTCTGTGGAGCGCATGGCCGAGTGCAGGAGCACGCTAGGTGTGGTGGTGCTAGCGGGCAAGCTGTACGCTCTCGGCGGATACGACGGACAGTACTACCTGCAGTCAGTGGAGAAGTACGGGCCCAAGCTCAAGGAGTGGCAGCCGGTGGCACCGATGACCAAATCACGCAGCTGCTTCGCCACCGCCGCGCTCGACGGCATGATCTACGCCATCGGAGGATACGGCCCCGCCCACATGAACAGGTACGACTCGCCGCAGCAGTGCATTCTGGGAGGAGGCATGCTGGTCGGAATCACAGTCAGTGTTACTATCAACAACTAAAGCTATGGCTTCTAATGTGTTTCTTTTTTACTGAATATTTGCTTGTATGTTTTGAATCCTACACTACCGGTCAAAAGTTTGGGGTCAATAAGACTTGTATTGTTTTTAAAGAAGTCTCTTCTGCTCGTCAAGGCTGCATTTATTTGATCAAAAATACAGAAAAAAACAGTAATCTTGCAAAATGTTACTACAATATAAAATAATGGTTTCTATTTTAATATCCTTTAAAATATAATTTATTTCTAACAATTTAACACATCCTTGCTGAATAAAAGTGTAATTTCTTTAAAAAAAAGAAAGAATAAAAATGGACTTATATTTAGTTAATTGAAAATTACTTACCATAGTCAACTTATTATTCTTTTTATTATTATTTGTATTTATTATTATTAATTTATTTATTAGAAAGCATTACATTTATTACCATAGTCAATTTATTATTTGTATTTATTATTATTAATTTATTTATTAGAAAGCATTACATTTATTATTAATTTGTAATTATTTTAAAAAGTATAATATAATTTAATGCTTATAATTAAATTTGTAAAAATTGTGAATTATGTATTACTTAACTAATTCTGGGAGGTGGCATGCTGATCGGTATCAGTGTTAATATTGTTAAATACAACTATTAAAGAACATGCGTGTTAATTGAAATAAAATAATTGAGATTAGTGTTTTAAATCACTAGTGTTTTAGTGTGTTAAATCAACTATTGTTGAGTTTTGCATTATTAAATGCCACTTTTTTCAGGCAATATTATATTTAAAATTGATGATATTTAACAGACTGTGGACATGAAGCACCAAAATGAATGTTAACTAAAATAAAATAAAATTAAGTTATATTTTCAGTAAATATTTCAGGTAGTCGCCAAGACAATATTTAAGATTTTCGTTTAGTTTAAGTTAAATTACTAAAATTGCAAAAACTGAAAATAAAAAAAACTAAAATACCAAAACTAATAAAAATGTAATAAAAAAAAAAAAAGTAAAAAGAACAAAAGCGCACCACAAAAACCAAAATGCTATAATACTTTTAATTTTAATCATATTAAAATAACACTGGTTGGTAAATTAGTAGAAACAGAATTATATTCAAGGCCTTGTTTCAAATAAAACTACTGAATAACTTAAAGCTGCAGTCCGTAAGTGTTGCCTCTTTGTCGCCATCTCTGTTTGAAAACGCACTCAAACTAGAAAACATTATTATAACTAACCGTTGTGAATCGAGCTAAAGTAAGGAGATGGTTTTGAACACTGGCTGGTTATGTGCTTGCTCAAATATTGATTTCGGATCATTTTTAACCAAAAAAAGTTACGGAATGCAGCTTTAAAAAATTTAAAATAATAATAAAAATTACTTTTAGTAAATATTTCAGTTTAGTTTGTTCAAGTATTAAAACTACTGAAACTGAAATAAAAATATTAAATGTTTTATAGACAAAAATAAGTAAATAAATAAAACAAAATTACTAAAATAAAAAATGAAACAAAAACATTCAAAATATTAATAGGTACTGTAACACTATTTTAATGATAATAATAAATTTAAAAAAAACTGGTCAGTGAATCAGTCGAAACACAATTATATCCAAAGCCTTGTTTCAAATAAAAACTACTGTATGACTTTAATAGTTAGATTTATTTTTATAGTTTTAAGTAGATTTTTTTTTTCGCTTTATGCATTTTTGGTTTGAGTTTGAGCATGTTTGCAGTGAATCTCTGTCTGAAGGCAGGGGACGGTTGGTTTCGTCTGGTCCTCTGTGTTCTTCTCTCTTTGGGCTCATGGGACGCTCCTGCTGTTGTGCTCGTGTCTCCATGAGCGTGTGGCTCTCCTGAGATGTGTTTCGCCTCTGAACGCGTGTCAAGAGTTCTGGGAAGAACAGGGGCCCATGGGACGCTGCCAGGGATTCATGGGCCCAGCAGTTATTTGTCCAGTCTTTAATATGATTTCACTGCTTATCTCGAGTTCTTCCAGCTCAACACTACACACATATCAGCAGTGTTTGAATAATTATGAGATCGGACTGATATTAGCTAATCAATGTTTTTTAAGAGTTCTCTTCTGTTCAGCAAGCCTGCATTTATTTGAGCAAAAATACAGCAAAAGCAATAAAATTGTGAAATATTTTTACTATTTCAAACATCTATTTTCTATGTGAATATCTGTTAAACTGTAATTTATTTCTGTGATGCGCAGCTGTATTTTCAGCATCATTACTCCAGTCTTCAGAGTCACATGATCTTCAGAAATCATTCTAATATGCTGATTTGCTGCTCAAGAAACATTATTATTATTATTATTATTATGATGCTGAAAACAGCTGAGTAGAATTTTATTTTAGGTTTCTTTGATGAATAGAAAGTTCAGAAGAACAGCATTTATCTGAAATTACATTATAAATGTCTTTTGATCAATTTAATGCATCCTTGCTAAATAAAAGTATTAATTTCTATAATTTCATAATTTAATAATAAATATATAATGATTATACTGACTCCAAGCTTTCGAATGGTATAGTGTATAATGTTACAAAAGCTTTAGATCTTTCTATTCATCAAAGAATCCTGAAAAACAAATGTTTTCAACATTGATAATAATCAGAAATGTTTCTTGAGCAGCAAATCAGCATATTAGACTGATTTCTGAAGATCATGTGACACTGAAGACTGGAGTAATGATGCTGAAAATACAGCTTTGATCACAGGAATAAATTACAGTTTAACAGATATTCACATAGAAAACAGCTGTTTTACATCCTAATAATATTTCACTTTTTTGCTGTATTTTTGCTCAAATAAATGCAGGCTTGATGAACCGAAGAGACTTCTTTAAAAACATTAAACACTTGTGACCGGTGGTGTATGTGGGAGATCAGTGGTGTTAGTTAAATGGAGTATCACTAGTGCTGCTGCTTGACCCGGTCTGTCACTGAGGTCAGAGTTCATTGAGGATCGATGTGTGTTTCAGTGTGGAGAGATACGACCCGAGCAAAGACTCATGGGATATGGTGGCGCCGATGGCTGATAAGCGCATTAACTTCGGCGTGGGCGTGATGCTGGGCTTCATCTTTGTGGTGGGAGGACACAACGGTGTGTCTCATCTGTCCAGCATCGAGCGCTACGACCCGCAGCAGAACCAGTGGACGGCGTGTCGACCCATGAACGAGCCGCGCACCGGTGAGAGTCACATGACACTGATCACACCAGACCACCAGCAAACACATCACAGCAAAACAGGGCTGGCAATTTAATCTGTCAATTTGGTGCAATTACTTATGAAGTCAATAAGGAGTTAAGATGATGAATGCATGTACTGTAACACCATGTCCATCATCTTACATTGATCATAATCATGCAGGACCACTGACTGTTAGAAAGCAGTTATATGAGCCTTAAATTCAAGATGTGAGGCAAAAAATAAATCACTCTCTTAAATGTATATCATATCATATCATATTGCAAAGTCACAGCAGAATTGATGAGTCTCTGATCAACACACAGCGGTGATTCATTACTGAATGAATCCAGTGAGTCGATGATTTAGTGATTCGTTCATGAAAAAAGTAACTTGCTTTGTTTTTGAATGAAGCAGTCATTTGAATGTATTGAGTGAGTCAATTGATTCATTTCTGAATGAATCGGTTGAATGAATGATTCACTGAGTCACTAATTACGCCAGTGACTCGCTGTGACCTACTGGTACTTTTAGTTTCATATTTACACTATTATTTCATAATTTTTTTATTCTTGTATTCTGGTAGTGAGAATTGAGGGGTGTATATATATATATATACACACACACACACACATATATATTTTATATACACACACATAGCAAAACAATTTATATATATATATATATATATATATATATATATATACA
>NW_015656162.1:216492-238899 GCF_001515625.1 Sinocyclocheilus rhinocerous
CTCTCTGTGTGTGTGTGTGTGTGTTTCTCTCAGGCGTGGGCTCTGCTGTGGTGGATAACTATCTCTATGTGGTCGGGGGTCACTCGGGCTCGTCGTATCTGAGCGCGGTGCAGCGGTACGATCCGATCACGGACAGCTGGCACGACTCCAGCGGGATGATGTACTGCCGCTGTAACTTCGGCTTGACCGCGCTTTGACCCTGGCCACACGGCTGACCGTCAGAGACGCTTTGTTTCTGGAGTGTGTTTCCCGCTCCTCCGGCCGGCGCTGGACGCGGAGAGATTACAGACACAGCGCTGAAGCACAGCTCAGACCAACACCAGAGCCTTCCACAGACCCTTGGAGGACGCGGAGCG
Source organism: Sinocyclocheilus rhinocerous (assembly GCF_001515625.1). Taxonomy (NCBI): domain Eukaryota; kingdom Metazoa; phylum Chordata; class Actinopteri; order Cypriniformes; family Cyprinidae; genus Sinocyclocheilus; species Sinocyclocheilus rhinocerous. Next base: position 216,849 of record NW_015656162.1, read on the forward strand.
CCCTGCTCTTCCCCTTTACATTTCAAGACTACTGATGAGGGACGCACATGCGGCGAGTGTGTGTGTGAGCGTGTGTGTGATGCATGAGCTGAATCGGCGCTTCGCTCTGGAGGACCAGCGTGGGACTCGTGATAAGGGCTGCCTTCTGTCCTCTACATACAGATCTGTGCGTGTGTGTGTGTGTGTGTGTGTGTCTCAAAGCCACTGCACTGACCGTCTGACCGTGTGTGTTTGTGTCTGATCCATGCGCTCATCTTCTGTCCTTTCTGCTGGAAACGAGTGAATCTCACCAGAATTCATGCAGCTCATGTTTCACCACAGTCAAAGTAATATTTTGTTGAAAGACAAAACACATTTTTTGCAGTTATTTTTTGCAAAATCAAAACAATTTAATGAAAGACAAAAAAACAACTTATTGTTTGTATTTTTTGCAACATCAAAATAATCAATTTTTTTGTGTTTTATTGCAGTCAAAATATTTTGCCAAAAGACAAAACACATTCTTTCGAAATGGACATAGTACGGAACAGAAATATTTATTAACATAAGAAAGGAAAAATATATAAAACAACAAAACAACGAAAAATAACTACAATTTCTGTCTGACACATGATGTTGGTGTCAGACAGAACAAGTCTCACAACTCATAACAAAATCCCAAATAAACAACTCGAAACCAAAAGCAAACACAAAACAACCGGGAGCAAACAAGCAAGAACCACACCAACAAAACCAAAGCTTTTATAGAGGGAAGAACAGGTGGACATCGTTCTCCTAGCCACACCGTCACAGCTCAAAGATAAAAAAACACTTCTTTTTTTTTTTGTGCAATTTTATTTTTTATTTTTTTGCAATGTCAAAATACACAGGTCAAAAAAACACATTATTTTTTATTTATTTTTTTAAATTAATATATATATATTAATTGTATAAATATTTACTGTTACGTACATTTTTTAGTTTCACACTAAAATGTGCTGTTTAAAACACACTACAGCTATTTAAATTGTCAAATATCACATCTCAAATTTATGAAATTCAAATCTATCAGTTTTCCTTCTCCATATTTTCCTGGAAGATTGTGAAAAAAATTGTTACAATGTAAAAATCTGTTTCCGAAATGTGAGCTACTGAGATTCACGTGTGTGTGTGTGCGTGTGTGAGAGAGAGAGAGTGTGTGTGTGTGTGTGTGTGTGTGTGTGTGTGTGCGCGTGTGTGAGAGAGTGTGTGTGTAAGAACACACTCTCATACTGACTGGTGCTAATTTCCTTACCAGGATTGAGTTGTTTTAGTTCTGTCATGATGTGAAAATTGATTTCCTGTTCCTGTGACGTTCAGATGAAGCATAACGTGGCTGGTTTGAGTGGAGTGTCGTCAGACGCCGGTCACATGGTGCCAAACATTCACACGCTCATCCTCACACAGACGAAGCGTCTCTAGATCTGTGTTTGCCTGTCCGATCATTTCACAATCGAGTGTGATGTGTGCGTTGTTCACATCTGCATGTGGAGATACACTGAAGTCCTGCACTTACCAAACCATTTTCTACTGTGTAAATATGACCTTTGAGTTCCTTTGAGGCAATAAGACTTTTTCTTCAACTCGTTTTTTCATTTTGGTCATTTGGTGTTTTGGGAATCCTGTGACTGACCTGAATGTCTCTCGTCGCTTCGTTTCTTTGTGTTGCTCGTTATTCTGGATTTCAACACTTTTGATGTTCGTTTTGGATCTGAACTGCCTTTAGAAGCGTGTTTTGGATTGATTTGACATTAACGTGTGATGCCTCTCAGTCCAGAACATGATTTTTAGTGTATTTCAGTGCAGATCCAGAGGCACAAAGGGAGCAAACGCTCATCAGAAGCATCCGTGTTTGATTAGCAATAAGAAATATGTCCTCGCATCCACTGATGTCCATCACCGTCATTCACTGAATCTGCAGCAGATGATCGTGTGTGGTTTTTCTCTCCTGAAGCGTGTCGATGTGGATCTGAGGTCTCACAGATGATGGTGAGAAGGCTCTTTCTGGCCTTTTGCTCTTGATTTGCTCCTAAAGGACACACGTGAAAAACGTCAAACTGCAAACCGAAGGCGTTGGGTGTTTGTTCGTGTCTGAATCGCCGCTCTCACCGAAGTGCTCGTCTCACGAGGGAATCTGAATCAGTCCAGAACGACTCCCTCACTGTCTTAAACTTTTGATCATTTTTCCTGATGATGATGATGCCACATTTTCTTTTTCCGTCCGTCTGGCTTGTGTTTGAAATAGAGTGCATTTTTATAAACCTGTGGATTGTTACTGGAACTAAACCGATAACCTTAGCTACAAACGCAGTATTTATTTTTCACATTTTATCAAGCGTTGAGAGCATAGCGTACTTCTGCCAGTTTATTTGTGTGTGTGTCGCAGCTCGACCAGTCAAGAAATAAAGGCCTGGAAATGATTCTGCAGGAGTCCGGCGTGTTTCTGCTTCATGTGAAAATGTGCTGAATGTTTCCTCACTCTCAGGCGATTCCAGATCAGGATGAGTTTGTTTCTTCATCAGGTTTGGAGAAATGTAGCATTGCATCAGTGTCTCACTGCAAGTGAATGGGTGCCGTCAGAATGAGAGTCCAAACAGATAAAAACATCACAATAATCCACAGCACTCCAGTCCATCAGTTAACATCTGGAGAAGACAACAGATGTAAAATTTTAGACTGTTTAAACGCTGCTTGATCTGTGCAGATTTCTCTCCTGATTCAGACCAGAACACTTTTTCACTGGAGGAAGAGTTATTATGGATTATAGACTCTATGGTATTTTAGTTAAAAACGTCTTAATGCTGGATTAGTTTCAGCTTTTGTCTTCTCCAGATGTTAACTGATGGACTGGAGTGCTGTGGATTACTTGTGGATTATTGTGATGTTTTTATCAGCTGTTTGGACTCTCATTCTGACGGCACCCATTCACTGGATAATAAATGCTGATTTCATTACATGAGCTCATTAACACGCAGACACACGGTTACAAACATAAAAAGTTTAATTTGCAGTGGCAGTAGATATAATATCTGACTGATATCTGATATTGATTATAAAAGTATTAATACACATTGATTCATACAACATTTGTAATCTTCCACTGATAGTCTTCATGCTTCAGTAAAACATCATCATGAGTGCAAGTAGTAAAGTCACCTTTATTTATATAGTGCTTTTAATAATACAGATAGTGTCAAAGCAGCTTTACAGTGTTAAATAGTGTGTAATAATGCAGAATGACAATAGTAAACACTCAATTCTCAGTTAAAGGCAGTTCATCATTGATTCAGTGATGCTATCTGTGCAATCATAAAGTAAAGTAGAGGAAGGACTGTAAATGAACAATAATAAAGATGATTAAAAACAAGTGACCTTCTGTAGGAGGCAGTTTCTATGAAATCAGATTCATGCATGAATCCAAATCCTGATTAAACACAATCAGTGTGAATTCAGGACTGGCGTGTGTTCGGCAAAACACACACACCAGCCAATTAAAATAGTTTGCATGTTTTAATTAAATTGTGCACAATTTAAGAATTTGTTTGCATGACAAGTTGTTGGCAAGTTAGTTAAATCATGCACAAATTTATGAATTAGTTTCCTCCTTTTAGCTCAGTCATTTAGCTAAATCAAAACAAGGGAACAAATTAACATAATGTGGCCACGATTTACTAAAACGAGAGAATACATCTGAATTTGTAGCCACAATAAACATATTTTTGTCTGTATGTCATGCACGGCATGCATCCCTCACATAATTAGAAATAAAGAAATGTACAAAGATATGTAAAAAAGCAAATATAAAGAAAAGTGTGCTCTTTACAGGACATCCAGACTTAAAACTGTGACATGTAAGATCTCAGAGAAATTCACTAAAATAGAATGTCTACTACAGAGGAAAAAAAGTCTATTCCTAGGTCCCCGGGAGGAAAGATATTAAGATATTACAAACATTAACATCTTGATTTTGTGTAACGCTGCTCTGAAACGTTGTGCATTATAAAAAGTGCTAACTTATATAAACCTGTCATAAGGGTCAATTTTGTGAAATTGAGGTTTATGCATCATCTGAAGCTGAATAAATAATATTTCCATTGATGTATGGTTTGTTAGGATAGGACAATATTTGAAAATCTGGAATCTGAGGGTGCAAAAAAATCTAAATATAAACATGACTTGACTTGAAAGCACTAAACGGGCAGGTCAGTTGTTTGCGAGGTCGTCATCTGCTGTGTGATGATGGTGTTCCAGTGTCTGTGGACCGGATGGACATCACAAAGGGTCCTCCAGTGAGATCAGAAGACCGGGTCGAGATGGTGGCAGATCTCTGCAGGTGCTCAGTGCTGACGTCACACACTCAGAGGTAGAGAAACTCCTTCATCTCTTCATCCGAGCGTCTGCAGACGGAGAGAACTAGCGGCTGGCTGTCTCCTAAACTGATCTAACCGCAGAAAACAGCTGGTAAACATGAGCTATTCAACACTGCATTTATAGCTTCTCTTCTGAAAAGCTCCAGAGAGCACAGCTGCTTTCATCTCAAGATTAAAGTATGATCTGTTTCTTTTAATCTTAAAGTTTTAGAAATTATGCTTTTGTCATTTATATTAGTTTTTAAAGATGTCTACCTAGTTCTTATATTTTTATTTTAGTTGCAGTTATTTTAGTACTTCAAGTCAGTGTTTTTTTTTTTCATTGAGATAATATTTATCGATAAGGATAAATAATAATATATGAATCATATTTATTTATAAATAAGCATTTGTTAAGATTTTGAATTAGATTTTATTTTTTGTAAAATATATAAATATTTTAAAATGATATTTGATTTTAGTGCTCTTTTTTGTTTAATTTTGTCTCTATAGTTTTTCTTAATTATTACTTAGTTATTTTAGTACATCAGGTTAAACTAAATAAAAGTTTGCCTTATCAACTAGCTGAAATAAAATCATTTAGAGTTTTTAAATATTTAATTTAATTTAATTTAACATTTATTTTATTTCAAGTAATTATTATTTTGTTTGTTTTAGTTAAACCCTGTATCAAATTAAATTAAAATAAATGAGAAATGTTGTAATAAATAGTAATATATGTTTTACAAATTTTTTACAAAATACTTTCATTCAAAATGTTTTTAATTTTAATTGTATTTATAGCTAACAATAACAAACCTGTCGATATCTGCTCTTCATGAAATTTACAACAGCCATAAATCCTGGAAATAAAATATAAATAAATAAAATAAAATCGCTAAAGAGTACACTGTAAAAAAAAAAATTAAGTTGTAAATAAAACAAATATTTTGGGATGTTTTATTAGAAAATGCAATTACAGTTGTTTACGTCAGTGTTTCTAGTCATTTCTTTGTAATTATTTTTTAAATCAAATGTGTGTTATTTGTGAAATTAAATTATATTTTACAAATATTTACAAAGAAATGTCAAGTAACACATTGCATTAAACATGATGTTTTTGTATTGAAGTTGAAAGACTGAAATACTGTTTTCTTGTAAAACATATTCCAGTAATCTTTCTTTAGAGTTTTTTTTAGAAAGATTGTAGCGATACTGTAAGCTTTAAATAAAATTAAATTAAAAAAGTAAAAAGTTAATTAGTTAAAATTAAAACAAATCAGTGAATTTCAGCTCATATTTCACTATTAAATCAAGTCAATTCAAGTCTGTTTGATTTATATAGTGCTTAATACAATACTAATTGCTGCATTAAAAATCAAGAAATCAGTTCAGTGGGGATTTGTGACTTTCATGACAATCAAGTAGATTTTCCCCCAAATTCTCATTAATGCAAAAACAGAGCATTATTTAAATTGTGTTGTGTTAAAGTACTTTTATAAAGTATGATTGTAAGTATATGTCATGATAGTGCTGATTTTAATATGTGATTTTGATTTTATGCTGAAATATGACGTGTATGTATCTCTTTTCCTTGTGTGGTTTTATTATTCTTGCTAATGTTGTTTTATCTGTAGTGTCGCACTAGAGGGCGACCTGATGTCAGGAATCATGTTTGGCTGCTGCTGTCAGTGTTTCAGACTTACACTGAAAACAGCAGGATTTCTATCCAGAGTTCAGTGACATTAAACACATCTGTCAGCAGTGTTGCGGAGGAACTGGTTACATGTAACGGAATTACGGAATTTAATTACAAAATAAATGTAACTAATTTGTTACAGTTACTGAGAAAAAAATTCAAAATTACTTATGAAAATGTTAGCAGTTACAAAGGGGGTTACATCTGAATATTTTCAGACGCATACTGATTTAATTTATTTCCCAAATTGCACTGACCAGTGTTTCAGGAGTTTAGGACACAGAATGGTATGCTTACATTAATACATGCTTATCTGTGTCCCTGCAGCACAAAAGCAGTCTTAAGTCGCTGGGGTATATTTGTAGCAATAGCCATAATAGCAATAGCAATAACAATAATACATTGTATGGGTCAAAATTATACATTTTTCTTTTATGCCAAAAATCATTAGGATATTAAGTAAAGATCATGTTCCATGAAGATATTTTGTAAATTTCCTACCGTAAATATATCAAAACTTAATTTTTGATTAGTAATATGCATTGCTAAGAACTTCATTTGAACAACTTTAAAGATGATTTTCTCAATATTTAGATTTTTTTAAGATTAACTCTTTTTTCCAAAGCATCTTTAGATGCCAGTGTACTACTGGAAGTTTAACCCTGCCTGCTTTACATGTTGAAAACATTTGTTAGAAATGTTAAAAAGTAATCAAATGTAATCAGTTACATTACTTTAATAAAGTAATTGAAATAGTTCCACTACTTGTTACATTTTAAATAGAGTAACTTGTAATCTGTAACCTGTTACATTTCCAAAGTAATCTTCCCAACACTGTCTGTCAGTCACTTATGTGTGTGTGTGTCTGTGTGTCTTTCTCTCTCTGTGTGTGTGTGTGTGTGTTTCTCTGTGTGTGTGTATGTGTTTCTCTGTGTGTGTGTGTGTGTGTTTCTCTCTCTCTCTGTGTGTGTGTGTGTGTGTGTGTGTCTCTGTGTGTGTGTGTGTGTGTGTGTGTCTCTGTGTGTGTGTGTGTGTGTGTGTGTCTCTGTGTGTGTGTGTGTGTGTGTGTGTCTCTGTGTGTGTGTGTGTGTGTGTGTGTCTCTGTGTGTGTGTGTGTGTGTGTGTGTCTCTGTGTGTGTGTGTGTGTGTGTGTGTCTCTGTGTGTGTGTGTGTGTGTGTGTGTCTCTGTGTGTGTGTGTGTGTGTGTGTGTCTCTGTGTGTGTGTGTGTGTGTGTGTGTCTCTGTGTGTGTGTGTGTGTGTGTGTGTCTCTGTGTGTGTGTGTGTGTGTGTGTGTCTCTGTGTGTGTGTGTGTGTGTGTGTGTCTCTGTGTGTGTGTGTGTGTGTGTGTGTCTCTGTGTGTGTGTGTGTGTGTGTGTGTCTCTGTGTGTGTGTGTGTGTGTGTGTGTCTCTGTGTGTGTGTGTGTGTGTGTGTGTCTCTGTGTGTGTGTGTGTGTGTGTGTGTCTCTGTGTGTGTGTGTGTGTGTGTGTGTCTCTGTGTGTGTGTGTGTGTGTGTGTGTCTCTGTGTGTGTGTGTGTGTGTGTGTGTCTCTGTGTGTGTGTGTGTGTGTGTGTGTCTCTGTGTGTGTGTGTGTGTGTGTGTGTCTCTGTGTGTGTGTGTGTGTGTGTGTGTCTCTGTGTGTGTGTGTGTGTGTGTGTGTCTGTGTGTGTGTGTGTGTGTGTGTGTGTGAGAGTGTGAGTGTGAGTGTGTGTGTGTGTGTGTGTGTGTGTGAGAGCACCAGACACGGGTCACACTGAAGCAGGTCAGCAGGTGATGGAGGATCAGCCGTCAGACAGCAGACAGAGATGAGCTGCTCGCAGCAAGCGCAGACAAGACTATGTCAGGAGGAATATTGAGGTATGTCGAGGTCACTTCAGGCCGATTAGAGCCATATGACTGAACATGTGGGTGAAGAATGCTGGAAAGAGCCATGAAGCACCTCGTTTTCTCGCCCCTGCTGGCGTGTCGTTTATTGAAGGGCTCATCCGTTGGTTTTTAAATAGTCTGAAGGTGATTTTGATGCTCAAAGTCAGGTGGTCTCGGGGGAGGGACTTACTCGTTCTACAGAGCATCTGATTGGACAGAAATTAGTGTAATATAATGTCATTGAGAGATTTGGTCCGTTTTCCTATGAGAGAAAGACTGAAATGTGCAAAACTCACATTTGTATTTCATAGGGTCTTTAAACACGGAAAGATGTCCATTCATCTGAGGACAGAATGGAATAATGGTGTAATGTGGAATTAAAACTGCTGTTTTTCTGCTAAATTGACTCCAGCTCCACCGCAGAAACTGATGTTCATCCTCTGTATTTATGTCTTGTCTTCCAGTTCAAATATTTGAACATTTCTTAAATTTACTGGAGATGCACGAGAACATCAGATAATTCAAATCAAGTTTATTTGTACAGCGCTTTTCACGATACAAATCATTGCAAAGCAACTTTACAGCAAATTAAGTTTCTACAATATTTAGTGGTAGCTTATCAGTGGTGACTGTCAGTTAATGTACATATGGCAGAAATGTACGGAAAAATCAATTAAAGACGTAATCAAACAGACGATGAACACTATTAACAGCTATTATTATATGATGCAATCAAACTTATAGCAAAATGTGGTAGTTCTGTATGTTGTTTCAGGGTTGGCATCATCTGAGGTCCTCTGATAATAAAAGAAAGTGGTCAAAAAATGAGTTTATGATTAAAACAAGAACAAATATCTGCCAGTGAGTAGTTAAACTAAATTCAAAGGGAAAACAAGATGATTTTTCTGAGCCCATTGGTAGATATATATTCTTGTTTTAAACAAAAATTCACTTCATTTTGTTCAATTTCTGAGAAAACAAAACTCTTTACTTATGTCATTTTGCATCTCCAGCAAATGTATCTTCAGGGTTTCTGTGGATTTTAAAAAGTCTTTATTCACCCTTCCACAAATTAAATCCTTGAAAGGTCTTAAATTAGAAAAGAAAGTCTTAAATTCATAAAGTCATGGCATTAACTGTTGCATGCAGTTAATTTTTGTTAACTTGTTTCCAGTACAAATATCTAAGCATTCTTAAATCAAAATACATATACTTGAGATGCAAAATGAAGAAATTAAGTTTTGAAAAATGTAACAAAATGAAGTGAGTTTATGCTTAAAACGGTCTAAGAACAAATATCTGTCAAAGGGGAATGAAAACTTATTTTCCCTTAGATTTAAGTAGATTTTTCTGAGTATATTTATAATGCAATGCTAATCGACATAGCCTTTATCACTGTATATAATACTATAAAATAGTATGATTTCTGCCTCATTCTGTGATATTAATACCACGTCTGATCACAGAAAGTTATTTCAAACACTCGACTGATGCTATAAAGCTAATTTGGAGAAGAAGCATGTCAATAAATGATATGTTTGTTGGACAACAGGTTTGTAAACGACTCATACACATGTAAAACTGTGTCGCACACGTGCTACTGTAGTACATTTTCACCCTTCCACAAATTAAATCCTTGAAAGGTCTTAAATTAGAAAAGAAAGTCTTAAATTCATAAAGTCATGGCATTAACTGTTGCATGCAGTTAATTTTTGTTAACTTGTTTCCAGTACAAATATCTAAGCATTCTTAAATCAAAATACATATACTTGAGATGCAAAATGAAGAAATTAAGTTTTGAAAAATGTAACAAAATGAAGTGAGTTTATGCTTAAAACGGTCTAAGAACAAATATCTGTCAAAGGGGAATGAAAACTTATTTTCCCTTAGATTTAAGTAGATTTTTCTGAGTATATTTATAATGCAATGCTAATCGACATAGCCTTTATCACTGTATATAATACTATAAAATAGTATGATTTCTGCCTCATTCTGTGATATTAAAACCACGTCTGATCACAGAAAGTTATTTCAAACACTCGACTGATGCTATAAAGCTAATTTGGAGAAGAAGCATGTCAATAAATGATATGTTTGTTGGACAACAGGTTTGTAAACGGGCTCATACACATGCAAAACTGTATCGCTACTGTAGTACATTTATTCAAGGCTCAGACTGATTTTTTGTGCACTGTACAGCTCTGACCAAACCAGTTCCAGATTATAGAAGGAGCTCCTCGTTTAGCGATAAACTCCTCCTCAATTTCACGTCCGCCTTCCTCGATGTCGCTCCGCACGGTCGCACACAGAAATATGTCAACAACTAGACTTTATCGTTATTATCGCAGGAAGACTAATTCTTATCGTGGGGAGAATTTTTTATTGGTATATTGCAAACACTAAGATATCGCCCATCCCTAGTCCACATACATGTATATTAGTGGTGTTTTTCTGAGTCAGTCATCATTAGTACTAGTGATCAATCTACTAAGACTCAATATTACACTTCATTTAATGCCTCATTTTCTTACTGTGAGATTCAGATGTTGTGACTGACAATTTGTGGTCATTTAAAGAGAATAGTGTCATGAACTCGTGATTAGTCAGTGAAAGAAAGCGAATCATCCTCAGTTGGTGTTTACCAGCTCTTTTCATCTGACCTCACCGCCACAGGAATTGGCCTCTACATTTATGGAGTCCTTCTTTCCTTTGCAAAGTGATTTCTGTAATTACGTGCGGAAGCCCAACAGGACCGCAGATGTTTGGATCCTCCTCACAGGTCCGATGGAAACTTCCTGTTATTGCAGGAGCTTGTCGATGGGCAGGAGATGTTTGATGTCTTCTGGACTTGGCTGCCTCTGGCATAATTAAAGTCTCTCTGCATGTGTTTGTCTCTTTGACCCTGACAGTCTGAGACTCACAGTGGGATCAGTCTGACAGTAAATCATCCCACAGGTCGAGTCACATTAGTTTCTATAGCGCTTTGCTATATATATACGGATTGTTTCAAATCAGCTTCACAGTAATAAACAGGAAAATAACAGTGTTAATGCTGTAAAATTCATCCGTTCGTGAAACAAATTCAGTTTTAGCTGTAAAGCAGCTCTACAGACAGCAATAGAGTCATTATTCAGATCAATTCGAATCAAGTTTTGTTCTGTGTCAGTGCAGTCAAATCAATAATATTAGTGAATATTAAGTGTGTTAAAAGCTGAACAGCATGATTGTTCCGTAAATAAAAGCTGAATGGATATTATTCTTGCATAAACTATATAATGTTTAGTTATTAACTTTTAGTTATCATTGATGTTTAGCAATTTATAAAAAATGGATCTTGAAGCGGGTGTACAGATGTTCCTGTGATAGCTTGCCACTTTTTTAATCTTACAATTTTGACAGTTTTTCTTTCAATTCTGAGTTTATTTCTCACAATTTAAGACTTTATTTTTCTTAAGTTTTACTTGCGAAATTCAGAATTGTGAGAGATTATCTTGTGAGTTTATAATTATATATAAACTTCTCTTTCTTTATTTTCTATATTCTCCATTCTATATTCTTTCTATTCTATATATTAACTATAAAAAAGTTTCTTCTCAGAATTGTGAGTTCTAAAGTCTGAATTGCAACAAAAATGTTGCAATTATCTCATGAGTGGCAGAAACAAAATAAAACCGAACAAAACGACAACAAAAAAAAACTGATTTGTGAGATATAGACTCGGAGTTAAAAAAAATTTGAAATATAAACTTGGAATTTTGAGAAAAAAAGTAAAAATTGTGAGAGAAGATTCAGAATTCTGAGAAAAAAAAAGTCAGGGCTTTATATAAACTTGCAATTCTGCGGAAAAAGATTTAAAACTGTGAGATGTAAAGTCAGGATTATGAGAAAAAAAGTTAAAAAACAAATTGTGAGATAAACTTGGGATTCTGAGGAAGAAAGTGTGAGATATAAATTGTGAGATATAAATTTGAAATGCTAAGAAAAAAGTAAAAATTGTGAGAAACTTGGAATTATGAGAGAAAAAATTGTGAGAAACTTGAATTCTGAGGAAAAAAGTAACAATTGTGAGAAACTTTAATTCTGAGGAAAAAAGTAACAATTGTGAGAAACTTGGAATTATGAGGAAAAAAGTAAAAATTGTGAGAAACTTGGATTCTGAGGAAAAAAGTAAAAATTGTGAGAAACTTGAATTCTGAGGAAAAAAGTAACAATTTTGAGAAACTTGAATTATGAGGAAAAAAGTAAAAATTGTGAGAAACTTGGATTCTGAGGAAAAAAGTAAAAATTGTGAAAAACTTGAATTCTGAGGAAAAAAAGTACAAATTGTGAGAAACTTGAATTCTGAGGGAAAAAAGTACAAATTGTGAGAAACTTGGAATTATGAGAGAAAAAATTGTGAGAAACTTGAATTCTGAGGAAAAAAGTAAAAATTGTGAGAAACTTGAATTCTGAGGGAAAAAAGTAAAAATTGTGAGAAACTTGGAATTATGAGAGTAAAAATTTTGAGAAACTTGAATTCTGAGGGAAAAAGTAAAAATTGTGAGAAACTTGGAATTATGAGAGAAAAAATTGAGAAACTTGAATTCTGAGGAAAAAAGTAAAAATTGTGAGAAACTTGAATTCTGAAGAAAAAAAGTAACAATTGTGAGAAACTTGAATTCTGAGGAAAAAAAGTACAAATTGTGAGAAACTTGAATTCTGAGGGAAAAAAGTAAAAATTGTGAGAAACTTGGAATTATGAGAGAAAAAATTGTGAGAAACTTGAATTCTGAGGAAAAAAGTAACAATTGTGAGAAACTTGAATTCTGAGGAAAAAAGTAAAAATTGTGAGAAACTTGGAATCTGAGGAAAAAAGTAAACATTGTGAGAAACTTGAATTCTGAGGAAAAAAGTAAAACTTGTGAGATAAACTTCAGAACTGTTATGTAAACTTGCAATTCTGGGGGGAAAAAAATAGAATTGTGAGATAAAAAGTTGCAATTAGATATTTATTTTTTATTCTGTGCCGAAACAAGCATTTTAGTTTAAAACACACAGATCTTCCATGACTATAAGAGAGAAACAGCTTCTCTATAATAATGTAGGTCCATAGCAGTTAACGTAGATAACGTGTTTTAGCTGCTGTTTAGTGAATCATTTGGGTCAGTGTTGCTCTGCCTGACTTTAGTAGGTTTATAAATACAGAGAGATGTTGCGGATGGTGTTGTTGGGCTTGTTTCCATCATACAGCTGTGTTTTAATGGTCACCAGCACTGAAGGCCAAAGCACATTAAAGTGTGACACTCCACCTTCTGCTGGAGTCTCGCTCTACATCACCTCATTATTAATCGCTGTCGTTCACTTCTTCTGCGTTCAGTCCATCGGTGTGTAAACTGCTTACTTTGTCTTATTTGTTCAGAGCTGGATGATTGTTTTTCTAGCGAAACACTGATTGGTGCGTATCAACAGCCCGACATGAGACCGTTTACAACCATTACTGGAAATGATCAACACCGTTTACACAAAATAAACCATTTATGTTACAACAAATACACTTCATTAGAAGAATAAATGTTATACAACAGTTCACACAATATCCGTGCAGCGTTGCACGCATCTTATATAATGCAGCTTTGATATTAGAATGATTTCTGAAGATCATGTGACACTGAAGATTGGAGTAATGATGCTGAAAATACAGCTGCGCATCACAGAAATAAATTACACTTTAACAGATATTCACATAGAAAACGGACATATTGAATTGTAATAATATTTCACAATATTAATGATTTTACTGTATTTTATGGTGAAAAACATACAAAAACACATTACAATAAGGTCTAGTTAACATTGGCTAATGCATTATGAGTGTTTATTAATTTTTGTTAATGTTAGTTAATAAAAATGCCACTGTTTGTTGTTAATTCATGTTTACTCAGGTCCATTTAATTAACCATATTAATTAACAATGTGTTAGTAAATGTTGAAATGAACATTAACCAAGATTAATAAATGCTTTAGAAAGATTTTTCATTTTTAGTTTCCTAGTTTCCTAATGGTAACAAATGGAACCTTATTGTAAAATGTTACCAAAAATCGTATTTATTCCAAAAATTATCAACCCAGGTTACACAATATAAACCATTTATGTTACAATGCACTTGATAAGAAGATTAAATGTTATACAGCATTTCACACGATATCCACCATGCATCTTATATAATGCAGCTTTGTGAGCGCAACAAAGCTTGAGCAAATAAACTGTAAATGAACTGCACAGAAACATTGTTTCTATCTTTGTTCCATATGCAGCAGTGAACCGCTGACCGCTGCTGTTCTCATTCCTCTTTCATGCTCACATAATGTGCACGTTTAGCCCACAAAATGTGCAGTTGAAGGTGCTTCTGGTGCTGATCTGCTCCTGCCCTGAAAGCGTCCTCCGTGCCAGAGGAGGCAGAGCTGGGGAAATTGATTCTGATGGCTGAACAAAGAGCGCTCTGTGTCGGCTCGGGGCTTCTGTCAGCCGTTACCTTGGTTTTGATCTCACTGTGTTCTCACACATGCACTTCTGGAACGACTGGATGGAAATAAGTAGATGCTGCTAATGCGAGCGCCAGAGTATCGGGTTATTCAGGGCCGGACTGGGACATAATTTCAGGCCGGGAAATCTCACAGTCATCCAGGCCACACGGAAAAAAAGGGGCCAAAATTGTACCTTTTGGGGTATTACAGCTTGTCACTGTAGCAGTACCCTTAAAATTAGCTACATCTTTGTACCTTTTTTACCCCTAATAAGTACATATTAGTATCTTAGAGCTGTAATTCGGTACTAATATGTACCTAAAAAAAGGTACAAAGGTGTAGCTAATTTACTTCAGTGTGAGCACATAATGTCCAGAAACTGATTCAGAGATCAGTGTCGTTTCAAGAAAACCTTCCATTGAATGTTTGCCTATCAAAACATCATCATGCATTTGCATGGTGAATTGTGATTGGTCTCGTCTTCTTTGCATACATTTCACCACGCTTCAGTCACCTGACTTTTTCTTGAGATCTGTAAAAAATGTTTTCAGCATATTAGAATGATTTCTGAAGGATCGTGTGACACTGAAGACTGGAGTAATGATGCTGAAAATCCAGCTTTGATCACAGAAATAAATTAGTTTAACACGTATTCACATAAAAAACAGCTGTTTGAAATTCTAATAATATTTTACTATTAGTTTTTACTGTATTTTGACCAAATAAATGCATAAACATTGAAAATTATTCCAGAATTTTGGCTGCCAGTATGCATTTTAATGTAGGTTTTCTTATGTTTTGTATTTTCTCTTAAGTTCATATTTCAGACCTAAAACTGAAATAAAAATAAAAACTTTATAAACATATAAAAAAAAAAAAAATAATAATTATAATAATAAAATGACAAAAACACAACAAACTTGCAGAAAATCCAAAAATTCTAAATATTAACAAAAAATCTCAATGATACATACATACTAAAAACACTATTATAGCCTATATAATATCCGTATATTGTGCAGTAACATCTGTTATTAATATCTGAAGCTTTACGTTCATATTCCAGTTCAGTACGGCGGATCTATGAGCTCACAGTCATTATACTGAGGCTTTTAATCGAGGGCTGCATGTCAACGCTTACCTCACCCTCGCCTACCTCTGACCTCAGTGATGGGAGATTCGCTCATTGGGAAACAGAAGGATATTAGTCAAGACTTAGATATTTGGCTTTAAAGGGCTCTTTGGCCGAGCGTCCGAGAGCAGCAGTCAGGATATTGTGTGAAGTCCAAGAGCAAATACCAGGAAAAACGCTGGGCTTTATTTTCATGTGAGCGCTTCTGCAAAACAGCATGAAATCTGTGACCGAGAGCTGCTGGTGTTTTTACCCTCGCATAATAAATATTATTGAGAAATGCTGTTTAGCTTCATATTGATACTGAACTGTGTTTAACCGTATGAAGCTACAGTATTATGAATTTCTAAACGATCAAACTCTGCTGTTTCTCACTCAATCTCCTGCATGTCTTCTGTCTCTGATTGATAGTTTAGAGTGTTTTATCCAGTAAAAGCTCTTTTAGTGTAATTGTAGAAACGTCCTCCTTCAGCTGGAGCTTCTCGTGTCAAGTCTTGACTGATTTTGATCAAGTAAAGGTCAGAATAACTGCAGTAATATCTCCAGATGAACACTTACTGGACTGAAGCAGCTCAGCTTTACTTGATTCTCCATCAATCATGTTTTAGAGTCTCAAATCTGATCCATTTAGGACCGACACGCCCATTATTTTTAAGATTTTCTCCTAAATCGGCGATGAGCTACTTTTAGCCTGAAGATGTTTTGTGAATACAGGCCCTGGTTTCTATCCAGAATGGTTTTGTGGATCAGTTTTGCACAAACCGATCTGAATCCTGATGTTCTTTGACATTCAAGCAGCTGTTTACTCTGTGAATGCATGAATCACAGCCGTATGATTTGAATGTGCTCGTTATGAGCGTCTGTAACAGAAGCTCACGTCTTCACTGAGGCTGGAGAAGTGTCATAAATAATGAAATATTGAGGTTCATTCAGTATCTGCTGTACTGTTAGAAAGATCTCATTGAGTTACATTACAAGCATCAGAGTTTCATCATAGAAATATCAGCATCTGCAGCAAATTCATATTTTTGCTCAGTGTGAGTCTCTGAATGAACCTGAGCTGTTTTTCTCACTGGATCAGATTATATGATCATTCTGACATCTTCATTTCAAAGAAGATATTTTGAGCAACCATATAATTAAAGTCAATGGGGTCCAATATTGTTTGGTTTCCAACGTTCTTTTATGTTCCACTGAAGAAAGAAATCCTACATGAACGACTCGAGGGTGAATAACTGTTCACCTAAAGTTCTCCTAAATAGCAGTAAAAGTTTTTAGCTAAGAGTTTTCTCTTGAAACCTATTCACAAAGCTGCTGAGACAAATTTAAGGAATAGAGAGAAGTCTTAAACTCAGAGTAAGGGGGCGGGGCTGAGCTCGTTGCTATGGGTGATGTCAGCATGCTTATTAACTATGCACACAGTGATTGGCTGATAGTCTGTCAGAGATTTATTCATGGGAATATTGTAGAACACATAAATAAAGGTTTAAAAATAAAAATGTTTATTGACACATTCAAATAAAGATATTAAGTTGCAGGCTAAGTGTCACTAATTAAACAAGTATATGTTCAGCTAAGTGTCGGCCTCTTACATGTGTGCTTCTCAAACAATTAGTGAATATGCATATAAACAGCCTTTTAATGTGAATACAGGCCCTGGTTTCTATCCAGAATGGTTTTGTGGATCAGTTTTGCACAAACCGATCTGAATCCTGATGTTCTTTGACATTCAAGCAGCTGTTTACTCTGTGAATGCATGAATCACAGCCGTATGATTTGAATGTGCTCGTTATGAGCGTCTGTAACAGAAGCTCACGTCTTCACTGAGGCTGGAGAAGTGTCATAAATAATGAAATATTGAGGTTCATTTCTCGTCTGGGAGCAGTTTGAAACTCTTTCCCATTGACGCCGCTCCTGGATCGGGTTCAGCGCGAGTGGCTCCGGTTTCAGGAATATTTATAGGTCAATGTGAGGTTTGAGAAGAGAGACTCGAGCTTTCGTTTCAGTCGTGCAGTGTTTTTCTGTTCTGCTTCCTAATGAACTTTCATTACACTTTGAATGAAAACACTTTCTGAAGGAGCTTGTGTTTGTAATGATTAAAGCCGTTCGTTTGTGAACTCTCTCATCGCTCGCTCTGAACCCCAGATCCCACAGTCTTTATTTAAACTCTTTTGAATCTTTCATTTATTCCCCAAATTCTACATTTTCCATTTTAATTGAGTAGATTCTGTTTTTATAGTTTATAGTTTGCAACAAAGTGGTTGCCAAGCAACAGACAAACGTAAACAAAGGTGTATGTTACTTTGTAGAGTCATTTACAACAGCTTCGAACGCGGCTCAGCCAATCAGAATCAAGCACCGGAACTATCCGGTTTATAAAATTTAATAATCAGTTAGAATGATAAAACATTAACAATTTAATAATTTATTCAGATTTGAACAAAAACAATGCCCTAAATTGAATTTAAAAGTTTTTCTTTTCTGTTTTTTTATGATTTAATACAAATTCATTATCAAAGACAGTGGCCATCAAATGCATCCTAACTTTTAACGATGTAATTAATTAATGAAATTTGAATAATTCAAATTCTTTCATTTTTTTGCCAAACAACAGAGGTGTATTGTTTGAATTAAAACATGGACAAAATAATTGATACGTTATGATACTCCATAAAAAGTAATGTTTTAATAAACTGTATTATCATTTTTGTTATTACTTTGAGACGTACGTACATTCAGTAACACTTTACTTAAAGCTTTTATATATAATGCATTATATAAGTAGTTTTAATGCATTCATTATGCCTTGTAATGCACCTTGTAATGCATGAATAATTGTAACCACAGTTATAATACATTATAATACTTATCTATTCATTGTTACACCTTTAGATTGCATTAAAACACAAACAAACCTTCACATATTACAATGCATTTACAATTATGTATGAAAAGGTATAATGCATTACAGTGTACATCATGAATGCCTTTATAATGCTTCTTAGGAGTTTGTTGAAAGGTTTGCTCCACTCGAATCCCAGTTTCTGCTGTATTTATCGGTTTGTTGGTGTGTTTATTTACCCCCATCACATCTGAAAACTCAAAATGGTGTTGAGAAATCTTTTGGGTAGAATAACACGATCTTAAGAGTGTGAAGTCCAGGAGTTTTTCTGGTGAAATGGCCTGATGTTTTGAGAGGGTCGTTCCTCATGAGCTGCTGTCAGAGATCTGGACGTGTTTCTGTGTGATCTGATGGACGCAGTGGTGACTCTCAGCAGGCTGTGTCTAATCGATGAAAACAACAGAGATTGAGCCCAGCTGGGAAATGTGGGACAGGGATGCTGGAGCGTTCAGTAGAGCCGCTATCAGAGGTATTTCTGACTCACATTTGGCTCTGCTCGTGACTTTTAGCCTGCGACCGGAGCTGAGCAGAGGCGGACAAAGTACACAACTCCATTACTTGAGTGAAAGTACAGACACTGCTGGTCAAATATTACTCCATTACAAGTAAAAGTTGTAAAGACAGATTTTTACTTAAGTAAAAGTACAGAAGTACTTGCTTTTAAAAGTACTTAAGTACCAAAAGTAAATTTCCTTTTTTATGTGAATGCACTGTTTTATTATTGTTGTATGTAATACTTGCAATACCTCTGAAGCAACTTACAATACATTACACCTACTGAATACACTGACTAGCATCTTTGGAATAAAGAGCTTTTAGAATGTTAAAAACCTATGGGGAAAAAACAAAACAAAAAAAATGATTGAACACCCCTACCCACCCCCACAAAAGCAGGATGGTAGTGATCTCACACAGCTCTGGACACATCTATGTGTAGCCATTCATCCACATTTGAACAGAGTGAACAGTGAAACTGCTGTAAATACAGACTGATAAGGAAGAAAATAAAACATCAAACCTGCTTTAAAACCCAGCAACACAACTGTAGATGTATAACTTTACAACAGCAACACTGCTTTAACAAAAAAGCAAAACAGCAAGACTTATTTGACAACAAAACAAACATTTTAAATGCTGTCTAATCGCTCTCGCTGTACTTTGATGTCATACACAGAATGGTCTGTGCAGTGCTGCTTCAGTCAAACACCTATTGTGTTTTATTAGGAGATGCACAACAGTTCTTCTGTTGCTTTATAGGTAATATTTTCACTTACACGATTTAGCAAAATCAGACAATATTGTGTCTAATATAAACCACAATATTAACTTTCTTATTATTGATTTGTTGAAAAATATCACATTTGGAACTGGTCACTGTTCAAAAAATACTGGGAAAAATCTTCATGTAGCCCTACAAGAGTGATTACTGATAAACTGTCTGAAAAAAAAGACTGTTTTTAGAGAAGAAAAAAATCACCCACTGACTTTCAGAGCTGCTACAGAGTAACGACTTTCTACTTTGAGGATCTTGATAGAAATGTAGTGGAGTGAAAAGTACAATATTTGTCTTTCAAATGTAGTGAAGTTAAAGTCATAAGTTTCCAGAAAAAATAATACTCAAGTAAAGTACAGATACTCAAAAAGTGTACTTAAGTACAATACTCAAGTAAATGTACTTAGTTACTGTCCGTCTCTGGAGCGGAGTCGTGTTTTGTTCTGCCGTTGTTGTTGTGTTCTGTTGTCATCTGTCAAGCGACTGGACTGAGTCCCAACATAATCTGCTCACAAGCTGAAGAGCGGATCGTATAAACCTGCATTTCTATCTCTCTTTGAGTGAAGGTGTAACAGTGATTCATGTGCTTCTGATCTGCTGCTCGCTTCTCTAATGCTGCAGGAATGAGAGAGAGAGAGAGAGTGTGTGTGTGTGTGTGTGTGTGTGTGTGTGTGTGTGTGTGTGTGTGTGTGTGTGTGTTGTCTGGTCTGATCTGATGTGGTCTGGTCTGGTGTGTGTGTGTTCTGGTCTGGTCTGGTGTGTGTGTGTGTGTTCTGATCTGGTCTGCTGTGTGTGTGTGTTCTGGTCTGGTGTGTGTGTGTGTGTGTTCTGGTCTGGTGTGTGTGTGTGTGTGTTCTGCAGTGGTTCTCGTGAAGGAGCTGCTCAGGGAAAATCTGGCTCTGTTCCTGCTTCCACGTGGCACTGACCGAACGTCCAGAGCTCTTCTGACTCTGTGACTCATTCAGTCTCTGCTTTCATAAGAGAGACGCCAGTTTCCAGACTGAGCATTACACAGCCTTCAGGAAGACTTCTGAAAATGAACATTTACATAGCAGTGCTGCTTTACTAGTATTTATATACTATTATAGTACTTGTTTTAAGTCATTTTAGTGAAAGTGCTGGTGATTTATGGTTTGTTTGTTCAGGATGTGAATCATCTCATCTCTGCTGTGAATGATTGTGTGTCTGATGTAGTGTTCATTTTGTCAGCTATTTTCATTTTAGTCTTAGTCTTAGTCCCGGGCTAAAATGTCTCTGCAGTCAAACCCAAACATCACTGAACATTAGTGTGTGTCTCTATGATGAAGGATGTTCCTGTAGCTTATCTGTCATCAGTGATTGCATGTGTATTAGTCCTGGTCTGGTCTGGTCTGGTCTGGTCTGTGTGTGTTCTGGTCTGGTCCGGTCTGGTGTATTAGTCCTGGTCTGGTGTGGCCCGGTCTGTTCTGGTCTGTTTTGTCTGGTCTGATCTGATGTGGTCTGGTCTGGTGTGTGTGTGTTCTGGTCTGGTCTGGTGTGTGTGTGTGCTCTGGTCTGTTAATTTAGTCTTAGTCTTACTCAAATGTACATTTTAGTTATCATATTTAGACAAACTTGTTCTGTTTTTGTTTATTCAATGAAATGTATGAGCATTTTAGTCAGGTTTTTTAGTCAATGAAATATTAGTCACATTTTCGTCATTCTGTATAATGGTTAAACTGATTAAAAAAAATTTTTTCTCAAAATTATAATCGTAATGATTGTTGTCATTCTGAGAAATTCTCCAGTAAGCACAATAGAATGTGGACACACACATGGTGTATTTTAGCTCATCTAGTGTACTGATTCATTATAGGCTTTTTATTATATAAATCAACACCAAAGACTTATGCAATCTCTCTGTCCACATTATGAAAATGAGTGAGTGCGTGCGCATGGTTGCCAGATTGCTTAAAATAAGCAAAACACACTGGGCAGAAAATGCATCAATGTAACAGCGAAGCTCTGATTCGGGGATTAGAACTCTTGATATCTGGCAACCGCACTCATGAAAGCTCGTGTATTAGAGGCTAGGGATGGGCGATACCTCTTATTTTATTTTTGATCCGATACTGATATTTTCAAGCCCAGTTTCGTCGATACCGATACCGATACCTATAAACTAACCTGATCTTTTAAATTATTAAAAGAATATAATCAGTAATTATACTCACTTAATATTAGATTTTAAAGCCATGTTTTTAACATTCCATAGGCCTTTTTTGTTTACACTGTCAGAAATAAAATATACTATAATTGTATTTTAGCCCTTTACTGGGGCAGTAACCTCA
>NW_015656162.1:244132-247372 GCF_001515625.1 Sinocyclocheilus rhinocerous
ATTATTATTACCATGGTAAATTTGTGGTTACTGCAGTTTTACTACAAATACTGTGGTAAACTGTGGTTACTGTAATAAAACCATGGTTAATTTTTGTAAAAGGCTGCCAGGCTGTTGTACTCCTAAAGGTGAAACTTTAGCATATTTATTTCTGACAAATTTATTAACAGCAATTACAGAACATGACACAATCCATTTGAACTTTTAACAACTAGTTTAAATAATTTTACTTGCACAAACTAGCCGACTTAAAATAAATATTCGTTTTATTCATGTACACAAAAGTTTGGAGTCAGCAAGATTTTGTAATATTTTTTTAAGTATCATGCTCATCAAGGCAGCACTTATTTGAAAAAACAAACAAACAAAAAAAACGTAAAAGCAGCAATATTGTAAAAATAACTTTTTTCTATTTTAATATATTTTAAAATGTAATTTAAAATGTTTCTGTGATGCGCAGCTGTATTTTCAGCATCATTACTCCAGTCTTCAGTGTCACATGATCTTCAGAAATCATTCTAATATAATTTGCTGCTCAATAAATATTTATTATTATTGCTGCTTCATATTTGTGTGGAAACCGTGATGCATTTTTCAGAATTAATTTTATATATAGTAACAATGTTATGTAATGAGCAGGAGAAATGGTTCTAGCCAACACAATTATTCGCTAATAAAGTCTATTTTTCCACTTAGAAGCTTATTTTATGCACCGAATTTCTTGATAAATAAATAAAATGAATGGTTAAAAAATGCACTTTAGAATCGATATTTTTATGTGAGGATCGATCCTTTCGATACAACATCATAAGGATCGATCCGCCCATCCCTAGTAGAGGCGTGTAGAGCAGTCTGCAATAACATTTTGTCTCCTTTTTTTGACGAAAATAAAAAGAGGTTTTTGGTAAAGTCTTTATCTTTTTGAATACATTTTAGCCTCGTCTTATTTCGTCAACGAAATTGCATGTTGATATAGTCTTAGTTATCGTTTATCGACCTTACTGTCGTCTCATCTTAGTCATGGGAAAGAAACTCGTCAACGAACACTTTTCGTCATAGTCTTCGTTAACGAAATTAAAGGTCTCCTGAAATGCTTAGAAACACGCAGGGTTACTCTGTGTTGACGTCATTTTAACTGAAACAGGAAGACAGGGCAGGACATATCAAGCAGCCCCGCCCCTTTTTAAAATAGCCAATAGCGTTCGTTTATATCACAGCTGAGCTCCGTAAAGCTGCATTTGACAGGGTATGCCAGCCACAATCTCATCCATATTGCTATAAAATATAGCATTCTGTGTAGAATTCAAATAGCTCCGATACATTTTGTGGTCTGCGCCGACTCGCGCATGTGATCCGCTCCGTGCTGTGTCTCTGGACCGGAGCAGAGTGTGTGTGCGGTGCGGTGGTTAGCGTGACACAGCGCCAAACCAGACTTCTTTTTTTCCTCAATGGAAAGCATATTTACACTGTTTGAATCGTTCCCTGTCCCCTATATAGTGCACTACGTGCCATTCACTGAACAGAAAATACTAATTCTGTGGACAAGTGACAGATTTCAGCCGCGGCTTCAGCGTCTATTTTATAGTGCAGGGGGCGGGGCTTTGGATTCTACAGAGCATTTGATTGGACAGAAAGTTTGATGAGTAGCTGAAGTACGATGTGACGTCAAAAAAATCGTTGAGCCGTTTTGGCGGAAGTGACGAACTGCAAGCTTTGAATGCTTATATCTTCTAAATGCGAATTTTGTCACTATTTTGGAGCACCGTTGAGCCGTTTTGGCGGAAGTGACGAACTGCAAGCTTTGAATGCTTATATCTTCTACATGCGAATTTTGTAGCACACTGCCTTATAGATAACCTTAAGACTAACATATTGATACTAACACCCAAAAAACTTTAATTTTGATTTCATGGGGACTTTAACACTAGTCTGATGAACTCAGAAGAAGTTCTCATGAAGTGTCTCAGTTCTAGATTTGGATGTCCTACTGTTCACCGTAGTAAATATAGTAATATATAAGAGTATATATTATCATGGCCAAACAACACAGCTAGTCATAAAAAGTTCAAATGCTGCATGTTTTGAATCTGAATGTTTTGAATCAGTGCAGAATGATGCACAATGACTCGAGTTCATAACGCTGAAGAAACAAAGCACTGTGATTCTGTGCTTTATAATGGACGGTGGTCAAACGTCACGTGAGAATGCCGGTCATTTTAAAAATTAACATGTATTTAGTGGTCGTTAGGGCCAGTAAACGAGTGAGAATGAGCCAGTCAGTCTGTCACGATCCTTCTGCATGTTTATTTATCCCATAATGCATTTCACTGCATTCATATATAAACATACACAGAACAGCAGAAGAACCACATAGCTCACTAAAACTAATACACCAGTTTATAATTCGTCTTTAATTATTTTAGATGCAGTTTTCATGGGCTAATCAAACATTTCATAAACTCATGTCACACTGATATAAATATCAGACAAAAATATAAATGACGACAGTGATATGATGTTGTGCATTTCATGTTACAGTCCGTTTGAACTGCATTATGTGACGTTTATCAGTGACTGTGGTTTGTGTTCTGGAGTTATATTTCTACATGTGGCAGATGATTTTATCAAAGGCTCCTGATGATGGGATGTGTGAGCTGCAGGAACACGAGCTTTACACTGCTGGCCAAAATCATCAGAACGCTAGTATTTTCAGCAGCTAAAAATGGTTTTAAGTCAGTTATTTCTATCTTTTGCTGTAGTGTGTCAGTAGGAAATATCAGTTTACATTTCCAAACATTCATTTAGCCATTAATTGTAATAATGCAGTGAGATTTATGTTTGTGCTGCACACAGAGATGTGATCTGATCATCATCAGTCTGTCTGGAGTCACATGAAGAAACAGAACAAGACTCAATCCAGAAGAACTCTGTCTCCAAGATGCTTCAAGAAACCCACCAGCAAAGCTACAGTGCTGTTAAAAGTTTTAGGCACTTGTGTAAAAATGCTGTAAAATGAGGATGCTGTCATAAATAATGTCATAAATAGATTTTCTTTATCAATTAACTTCTATTAACTAAATTTTAATAGTTTCTCAGCGAGCTTTGCAAGTAGGTGTGTGTGCGTGCGTGTGTATGAGTGTGAATGAGTGTGTGTGTGTGAGTGTCTGTGTCTGTGTGTGAGAGTGTGAGAGTGAGTGTGAGTGTGTGTGTGTGTGTGTGTGTGAGTGTGTGTCTCTGTGT
>NW_015656162.1:247449-247741 GCF_001515625.1 Sinocyclocheilus rhinocerous
TGTGTGTGTGTGTGTGTGTGTGTGTGTGTGTGTGTGTGTGTGAGAGAGAGTGTGTGTGTCTGTGTGTGAGTGTCTGAGTCTGAGTCTGAGTCTGAGTCGGAGTGTGTGTGTGAGTGGTGTGAGTGTTGTCTGTGTGAGTGTCTGTGTCTGTGTCTGTGTCTGTCTCTGTGTCTGTGAGAGTGTGTGGAGTGTGTGATGTGTGTGTGTCTGTGTGAGTGTCTGTGTCTGTGTCTGTGTCTGTCTCTGTGTCTGTGAGAGTGTGTGAGTGTGTGTGTGTGTGTGTGTCTGTGTG
>NW_015656162.1:249131-277733 GCF_001515625.1 Sinocyclocheilus rhinocerous
GTGTGAGTGTGTGTGTGTGTGTGTGTGTGTGTGCGCGAGTGTGCGCGAGTGTGCGCGTGTGTGAGTGAACTAGATCGATTAGATAGAATTATTAAACAGAATAGAACTGACATCTCACTTCTTCAGCAGCTCTGAATGATGGACTCACTAAAGCTGCTCCAGTTTCACAAACACAGCCGCTGTGAAGACTGAGTCATATTAGATCAATCTAGCTCACTGTAACTGACTTTAGAAAGTCACGACCGTCTTAAAGAACAAACATGAGATGACTAACTTATTAAAACTAGTCTGAGCAGTTTATGCAACCAGCTGCTGGAAAAACCTCAAACAGCCTTTATAAGTTTGTTTGGGTTATAGAGAATGAAAATCATCTTTCTTTCCTTTTCCCTTTTTCTTTCTTTCTTTCTTTCTAGAGTAAACGATGACAGAACGAGCTTGTTTGTGGTTGGGAAGGTAAAGATGTGTAGTCTGATTCGTGAATCAAGCTCCAGGTGAATTAATCTCACACACAGCCTGATGTCAGACCCACGTGACTTGTTTAATATTGTGTCTGATCTGCAAACTGTGCGTGTGATGATTAGAAATGATGATAATGAATAAACCAGAGCTAAAGCTGCATGTAATTCTCTATTGTGAGTCATGAATCATTCTCTAGTGAAATATTGATTCATCAGCGTAAATGTCCATCTGCTCTCAGACATTAGTGAAGGTTTTAATGGAGTGTGTGTTAGAGCCGAGGTCTCACACCGTTCACTAGTATTTCACACGCGTGTGTGAGTCTTGTTCAGTCGTTGTTGATGCGACTGAGGCGTTTGCAGACGAGACGCTCGCAGCCGTAAACGCTGCTCTTCTCGTGTTCAGACAGACTCCCGCTGGAGCCGTCTCGAGGTCGTCTGTGGGTCAAAACACTTCATCATTACCCATAAAACCTGCTTCCCCATACAGCAACAAAATGTCTTCTAATATATTTTAAAATATACAAAAAAATGTAAAAAAATATATTTGCTAATATATGTTTCAAAATATATTTTCTATCAATATATATATTTCTGTCATAACAACTCATGAGGGATTGGCATGGTAATGTACATGACAATGTTAATGTATTTGGTCTTGGCGGAATAGATCTGCTACGCTGCTGCTGCTGCGGCAGAGCAAGTACTGAGACTTGCTACTGCCAATACATTTACAACATGCTGCTTTGAGCATGTAAGAAATATTGCTGCTGTAATTTATATATAATTTATATATTTTATAACATATTTTATAACATGAATAAACAAACAATATTACTATATATATAATATCATTTAATATAAAAATGTAGTTTTGGTCTTTAGCAGAGGCGGACAGTAGTAAAGTATTTTACTCTGCTTTAAAAGAACATTTTTCAAGTGTCTGTACTTTATCAGTGTTTTTCTTTAGAAAACTTCATTCCAAAGCATAATATTGTAATTTTTACTGTTTCATATTAAATATAATTTAATACTTAATTACATTAGAAATCTAGTACTTTCTTACATTTACTCAAGTAAAAGTAATTCAAAGTTTTACGAGAAAGTACAAGAAAGTACTAGATTAAGTGTTAAAGGTAAAAAAAAAACAACAACTTTTATTTATGAAATGTAGTGCAGTACAAAAGTACGACATTATGCTTTGGAATGAAGTGAAGTAAAAGTTTTCCCCCCCAAAAAATTAAAAATTAAATTTACTTGAGTAAAGTAAAAATTCTTCACTACTGTCCACCTCTGGTCTTTAGTAGGATATCCGCATTTGCATTTAGCCTAAATGTGGGCTGCTTTTAAATTTGTAATTGTATTTTCTTGCCCCTGAAATACATTTTGAAATATAATTTGGTCTCAAGAATAAAATGAGATTTCTGTCATCATTTACTCATCATTATGATACTTTATAGGTGCACTTTTTATGGTGTGGGTCTAAATCTTTAATAGTTCACACACATTAAAAAAAATAAACATGAGTACATATTTTAAAATAAATTTGAATTAAACTATTTTTACTTTTTTCGCAAAATGCAAATTTTATGAACAGCATTATAACATTTTATTTTATTATTTGTAACATTTTTTAAAAATTTTAAGATTTTTAAAAGAAGTGTGGAAAAGCACTTATTCTGTGTGCAATCCTAAAGCTCAAACAGTGAAAGTGACGCTCGCAACGCCAAGACCATGGGTTCGATTCTCAGCGCCATCAAAGCTGTGTAAACTTCTTTGGATAAGAGCATTTGTCAAATGCATAAATGTGAATGTAAACACCCTCAGAGAGCAGCTGAGAAACTGACATAAAATAATCAAAAATATATATATATTTGTTTCTGTAGCAGCTGAAATTAATCATGAAATATGCGTGTCAAATTGACCTGCAGACATTATAATCCCAATAGAATGTTTGAATTCAAATTTCAAAACATCAAAACAAAAAGTGACAAAATATCAAAAAGAAAATTTTTAACTGTTTTAAAATACAAGACTCATTTACTGGAGATTCACAATGACTGAAGATGAGAAGAGAAACTGATCAAAATGAAGATACTTTATAATTAAACCAGAACATGTATCTGTCAATGGACTTTATTTAAAGGGAAAACACTTTTATATTTCTGAACCCAGTGACAAATGTTTGAACTTTTTTTAATGATAAACTCACTTCAGTTTGATACATTTCTCAGACTTACTATCTTCAGTCATTGTGAATCTCCAGTAAACATGTCTTGATTTAAGGATGCTCAGATGTTTGCGCTGGAAAACCAGACAAACATACTGAGTAAGAGCATGAGTTTCTGCAGCGTGAGGGTGTTTCGGTGTGTTGGTGGTAAATTGAGGAGGTCTGAACTCACCCTTCACCCTCATCTCGACCTCCAGCGCCTCTCGCACCCCGAGGGATGAAAGACAATAGTTTACTGAGGAACATGAGCTGATGACTGGAGGTCAGAGCAGTCTGGAGAATGATGAACGCGCTGTACTTTAGTCTGTTCAGAGGAAGAATTCTTTCAACTTTAGATCACTTAGACAAATTATATGTGACCCTGGAATACAAAAGCAGTCATAAGCAGCACAGGTATATTTGTAGCAATAGCCAACAATACATTGTATGGGTCAAAATTATAAATTTTTCTTTTATGCCAAAAATCATTAGAATATTAAGTAAAGATCATGTTCCATGAAGATGTTTTGTAAATTTCCTACCATGAATATATCAAAAATGTATTTATCTTTAGTAATATGCATTGCTAAAAACTTCATTTGGACAACTTTAAAGATGATTTTCTCAATATTTAGATTTTTTTGCACCCTCAGATTCCAGATTTTCCAATATTGTCCTATCCTAACAAACCACACATCAATGGAAAGATTATTTATTCAGCTTTCAGGTGATGTATACATCTCAATTTCACAAAATTGACCCTTATGACTGTTTTTGTGGATCTCAATTTCACAAAATTGACCCTTATGACTGGTTTTGTGGTCCAGGGTCACAAATGATATTTTCTGTGGTGTATTTATGTGGAAAACTCATGGGGGAAAAAATTCAAATATATTTTTAAATATGAAAAAAAAATGGCCCAAAATATATATTTGTTAAAATATGTTTTAAAATATGTAAATATGTTTTCTACCAATATTTTTTTGTATGTTTTTGAAAATTTATTTAAAAAATATAAAGATATTTTAAAAGAATTCAAAAATATATTTTGCCCATATATTTCAATTCAAGAAAATACATTCACGTCACATTTGAAGTTTTTTTTTTTGTCTATAACACACGTGAGCATATAACACATTGAATAAAAATAATAATAAACTAAATAAGAATGTAGGCTACTGTAAGATTTCTTGCCTCTGAAATACATTTTAAAATATATTTTGGTATATATGAAGTTTGAAACTAAATATATTTTCAATTTCCAAAATATATTCCATTGAGCTTCACTCTTTACAACTTATATTTTTTATATTATTATATATATATATTATATAAATTTTAAATCAGATATGGCTAGCACTGTTAAACCTATGCGTTGGTCTCGTATATTGACACCTAAAACCGGTGGTGTGTCAGTGCGCTTGCTGGAGTCTCCGACGCGCAAATCCAGGATTTGAGTGCAACTGAACACCTTAGCTGGTTTAACACTGCTTGACCAATATTTTAGATGAAGTGGCTCCCTTGAAAGTTAAATACAAAAACCTAAGTCTGAGCCATGGGTAAATGAGGCTGTTCGGGATATTAGACGGACCTGTAGACGAGCAGAAAGGGAATGGAAGAAAGACAAACTACAGGTCTCCTACGAACTACTAAGGGACGCTCTCTCTAAATTTTAACTGGCTGTGAGATCAGCAAAGTCCAAATACTTTTTTTATATTAAATTTTTTGTTAAATATAAAAAAAAATGTTAGCAATTTTTTGTTAATAAGATAAGAGACATAAGATTGAATATCATGCCTGTAATAACCGATCCAGCTGTGCCTCCTGCATGTCATGTTGTTTTTAATCAATTTACAGTAAATTCTCTCTCGTCGTTGCAGGAAATTGTAAATAAGCTGAAACCCACTGGTTCCACGCTTGATGTAATTCCTCCTCGCCTTGTTAAACACGTTTTAAATTCGATAGGGCCCAATCTTTTAGCATTTATAAATAAATGTCTTGAAGCAGCAACTGTACCTGATTATTTGAAACATGCCTCTGTCCAACCACTCCTCAAACGGCCACATTTAGACCCTACAATTTTATAAAATTTTAGACCGGTTTCTAAACTGTCATTTATCTCTAAAATATTAGAGAAGGCGGTCTTTCAGCAACTGTACAATTTCCTGGAAGAAAACGAGATCTTTGAAGTCTTTCAATCTGGATTTAGAAAATATCATTCTACAGAAACAGCACTTGTTAAAGTGATAAATGATGTACTGAGAACTGTGGATACTGGTAGCTCTGTCGTGCTTGTTCTCTTGGATTTAAGCGCTGCCTTTGACACAGTTGACCATACTGTCCTGTTGTCCCGTTTAGAGAAATGCGCAAGCATCAAAGGGAAAGCTCTAAATTGGTTTCAGTCCTTTCTTGAAAATAGAACTTTCTCAGTAAATATTGGGGACTTTGTATCTAGTACAGCCCCACTTACGAGTGGAATCCCCCAAGGTTCTATCTTGGCTCCAATGTTATTCTCCATCTATATGCTGCCATTAGGTTCAATTTTTAAGAAATATGACATTTCCTTTCACTGCTACGCAGACGACACTCAAATTTATCTCCCCTTAAAACAAGATAAACACTGTTTAGACTCTCTACTATCCTGCTTTAATGATTTAAAGGCCTGGATGGCTGTAAATTTTCTAAATTTAAATGAAAATAAGACAGAGATTATCGTATTTGGGCACACACAATCAAAAAAAAATAAAAAATCTAATTTTAATCTTGGCCCTCTCTCTCCATATATAAAAGCCTGTGTAAAAAACCTGGGAGTCTATTTGGATAGTGCTTTGAAGTTCGACATTCAGGTCAGCTCTGTGGTCAAATCTAGTTTCTTCCATCTAAGAGCACTGGCAAAGGTGAAGTCTTTTCTGTCTTTTAAGAACTTTGAGAGGGCTATTCATGCCCTCATTACTTCAAGGCTCGACTATTGTAACGCACTTTATATAGGGATAAGTGAAGGCTCACTTTCTAGACTTCAAGTGGTTCAGAATGCAGCGGCCAGGCTCCTGACTGGGGTTAAAAAATATGAACACATCACACCGACGTTAATGTCATTACACTGTTTGCCAGTCCGCTACAGAATTGATTTTAAGGTCCTTTTAATGGTTTATAAAGCTCTAAATGGCTTGGAACCTTCTTACCTTACTGATCTTTTGTCGGAATATGACCCAGGGAAGTCTTTGAGATCATCAAATCAGGGAATATTAGTGGTTCCAAGAACAAAACTAAAACTTAGAGGTGACCGGGCATTTGCAGTAGCTGCGCCAACATTGTAGAATAGCCTGCCGGCTAGTATTAGGACTGCCAGAACTGTAGGTAATTTAAAATCAAAACTGAAGTCTTATTTGTTTGAAATAGCTTTTAACAAATGATATAGTGTCATGTTATATTTGGCATGTATATTTTTTGTTTTGTTTTGTTTATTGTATTTTTATTTGTTTTAATTTATTGTTTAATGTTTATGCAGAGCACATTGGTCAACAGCTGTTGTTTTAAATAGTGCTTTATAAATAAAGTGACATTGACAAGCTGCCCTATTGAAAAGTAATCCACTCTCCAGATCCGAATCAGAACTAGTTTGAGCTCTTCATGAGGAAAGTATTTGTTTTTTGGTCACTGCTGCATGTGCTCATGTCCGTCTCTGTTCTTCTCTCGCAGTCGATTCGTTTGTCTGACGATGAGTTGAGTAATCTGCTGCAGGAATGTGAGGAGGACATGATTTGATCTCCTGCAGTTTCCTCATCAGAATCATCTCTCGGGACGAGCTCAGCTCTGGATGCTTCTCCACGTCTCTCCGGCTCGGATCTGCTACAGCACAGTGAGACTGACACAAAGAAAGAGGCATGAAATATGAAGGAGACTGTTCTTCTGTTTTCTATTTCGCTCTGGTTCATAATCTAGGTCTTTGTGCTTTTAGAGTTGCACAATAAGTGAGGACATGAAAGTATGTTTGTCATCCAGTCTCTGATGTGTCTGCCAGCGTCAGCATCACGGTCAGACTCCAGAACATCTGAAATAGAACGTAAGAGGACAACATAAAATGTTCCTTTTCAAAAATCAAACCAATATGTCTTTTTATTCATGTCATGAGTTTTTGATTTACTCAAAGAAATATGTGGATCTGACCATCTGATGCTGACCTTGGTCTTTGGTTAGTTGAGAACCCTCACTAGTGCACTTTTGTTGTGGCTCATTAACACACACTACTGTCCAAACATTTGGGGAATGCTTTAAATGAATCAAAAATGGCATATTTTGAAAATAAATCGAAAATTCGAACATTTTTAAATCATTAAAATGTATCACGGTTTCCACAAATATATTGTGCAGCACAACTGTTTTCAACAGTGATAATCAGAAATGTTTCTTGAGCAGCAAATCAGCATATTAGAATGATTTCTGAAGATCATGTGACACTGAAGACTGGAGTAATGATGCTGAAAATACAGCTTTGATCACAGGAATAAATTACAGTTTAACAGATATTCACATAGAAAACAGCTATTTGAAATTATAATATTTTACTATTAGTTTTTACTGTATTTTGATTAAATAAATGCAGCCTTGGTGAACGGAAGAGATTTCTTTCAAAAAGATTAAAGTCATACCAACCCCAAACTTTTGAACAGTAGTGTAGTAAATCAATGTGCAGAGCTAAAGCAAAAACAGCTCACATTGTCTTCACAAACTGTAGATTAGTGAGTGTAAACATGACATGTTTTATAATATCCATGTGCACGTTCTGAGCGAGCGTTCAGTGAATGTGGAGTCGTGTTCATGTGAATGTGTTACAGCGACTCCAGCATTCCCAGCATTTCTGACCTTGAAGGTAAGTGTTTGCTGATAAATGATCCTGGATTTCAAGTGAAAGTACATGAGAAAATACAGTTTTTTTTTAAAACGCCCTTTTGACCAAATTAGCTTTTATTGTAGCAGTAACCGTGAGTCATTTTAACCATAAACCAAACCACAGACACTGACTACGCAATTAAAATGTCTACTCAAGACAACTTCTTATTTATGGACTGGATTCCTTTGAGATTTACAGTGTAAACTTTTTTTAGAAATCAGGCCAGCTGACTGTATTTTCATACTGAGCACAGTGCAGGTCAAGGGAAGACGTCATTTAAGCAGATTCTGGAGCTACTTAAAAACAAAAGTATTTCATTGTCATTTTTTACTCAAATGTATTTATTGTTCTTTGATTTTACAAAAGGATTGATAAGAATTAAACAACATTACTGTGTAAAACTAGTAATGATACTGACACTGAAGCATCCTTAAACATAAAAAACTAAGAAAATCCTCATCAGTGTGCAAACAGTTTATACAAACACTTCCAATGTCAGGTTACAGTTACTCATAAATTATATTAAATAGCATATATCTACACATAAGACATTAAAACAGGAAAAAAACAACTTTACCAATAACTTATTTAAAAAAAAAAAAAAAGACATAATTCATTAATTAAGGCACTAACTATTTATATTGACTTTGCATTCATGTTCTACTGGGGCCTCTCATAAATTTTGTTTTTTTTCTTTTATTATTTACAGAATTAATGTTTTACTACATACAGCAGCTTTAAAACAAAACAGAACTGAATTATAAATGGCACAAATATAATTTGCAATTTTTGTTGAGTTCAATTATACACCAGTGAGGTCATATTTGTACGTTTACATCATATTTTGTTCACCATTCATTCACCCCAGTCTGTTCCTCTCGGACGGAAGGGAACGCTCCAGTTGTTCTCTTTGTTTGTTAGTTTCAGTAATTTGTGGCACTGAGATGAGTTCTCATACATCCATCTCCTCTCAACACAATAAATAAATTAAACAAGTGCGCCTATTATCCGTCCCTCTGTAACATCTCAACTTCCTTTTTCATTTCTGCTTGTTTAGAGCCACAAAAACTCTTGAGTCTGTGAATGATTATAAAAGCTCATCAGGACATCTGTGTATTAATCTAAGACATGAACTTCCTCCTTGAGTGGCAAATCACAAAGGTCCTTCTAGCCCTGAGAAGCACTCCACTCTATAAACAGTGAAATTAAATTCTTGGGTTGTCAACATCGATGACTGAATCTGATCAAAAGCAGACATCAAGACTGCTGAATTTGGGGGGTAATGGGTAACAAGCCTGAATCAATGAGTCCTGAAGATCTGGATGTCTCAATCCATGCAGAAGAACACGCTTTCACAAAGTGAAACAGACAGTCTGTGCTGCGTGTCACTCCTCAACAGTTCCTCCTGTGGGATCTCGAACCCACCAGAATCGAGGGAAAGCTTTTGCTTCAGTTTATAAGTGGCTCTTTTGTCATGATCATAGTCCACAGCAGATCTGAGCTGACATTACAGAAGAACTTCCCTTTACCAATTGCATGATAAGAAACAAGCTGAGATGATTGATGGCTCTTCATGCTCAACCTGCTCCTGTGGTCCTTGCTTATATGGAAAGTTTTTGGCCTCCACGTTTGGATCCTCGATCCCACCACAGAAGGGTTTTATAATACAGAACACATTTAAACCGACAGAAAAAAACAGATAGCGGGCACATACATAAGGAAAACGCTGATGGAGCCGTTAAGATGCATCTGCAAGAGAGTCAAACAAACACTTGTGAGCTTTCCTGAACAATAAGACAGCTACAGAGAGAAATATTCTTCAAAACTATTCAAACGTGTTACCTCGGCATTCGTATTTGAGGTCTGAGAAGTAAACCATCTCTTGAGAGAAGACAAAGAGGCCAAGTCTTCCTCCGGCATATGTCTTGTCATTGATGCTTCCTGAATCAGCCAAGACTTTCTTGCCTTCATACATAATGACTCTAAAAATCAATCAAAAGAACAGGAGTAAGTGAAGCTGTTTTTTCAGTTTAGCTGTTTAGTAACTAGGAAAAAATGGTTGAAAGAAGTCAGGGGTGTCCAAAATCGGTCCTGGGGGCCGGTGTCCTGCAGAGTTTATCTTCAACTTGCCTCAACATACCTGCCTGGAAGTTTCAAGTATGCCTAGTTCTGGGGCCTCATTTACAAAGCGTGCATACGCTCAGATTTGATCTTAGAGTGTGTGTACGCTTAAATCCACACCAACGCTCATATTTCTAAAAACTGGCTTTGACGTGGAAAAGTGCTTAGCGTCATGTCAGGGTCTGAGCAGACGTACGCACTTTTTCTTGTTCGAGTACTGCAGGTTTTTGGAAATGTAAGCTGTTCTTGCAGCTAGCTGTTCTAAATTAAAGAATATGGATGATGACTGGTGATCTTTTACATGTTAATGACATTAATTAGGAGTCGTTTACAAGGCAGAGAGCTGAAACCATTTATTTGCGCACAAGTTCAAGATCATTTGCGATTCATAGATTTCACATCTGAAAGAGAGGCGTACATTCATTTTATGAATCACATGTACACATATTTGAGAGATGATCGTAAGATCAATTTTAGGATGGTTTCTGCGCAACATTTTATAAATGAGGTCCCAGGTGTGTTTGATTAGGTTTAGAGCCAAACTCTCCAGGACACTGGCCCTCCAGGATCGAGTTTTGACACCCCTGATCTAAGTTAAGGCTGCCCAATGCTGTTCCTGGAGATCCACCTACCTGCAGAGTTCAGTTCCAACCCTGCTCCATCACACCTGTGTGCAATTACCAAGTGGTCCTCAAGCTCCTAAATAGCTGGTTCAGTTGTGTTTGATGAGGACCGGAGCTTAGCTGAGAAAATTAGAGCTCCAGGAACGGGATTGGGCACCCCTGATCTAAGTTGGCTTCCACACTTACCTGATGTGTCCAGTTTTGGGTCTATGGATCAGGTGCCATCTGTAGGCGGTGTAATCCTTCCAGCCAATGTTCTTGGGATCATGCCACAAGGTACGCACCTGCGAATGGTCCAAAATAAGGTGAGCAGGACATTTCAAACGCCAAACTCAATTGAATGTTCTCACGACTGCTTGAGAACGATATGTACCTGTCCCTCGGTGTCTCCAGTGTGCCACAAAGCGTTCCTGAGATGTTCGCCCGGTCCTGTGGTCGAGTTCACTACTTTAATGGACAGTCCAGAGTACCCCTGTGCTTTAGTGGGTGTATGAGACCAGTAGGTCTGTGTGATCTGTTTCCACATCACCACGTAGAAACGTGAGCTGGATTGGTAGCCAAACACAAAGCCGGCGTAGTCGTCGTCACGGTCTGTGTTGATGAAGAACGTGCCGCTAAAGTCCACGGCATTGAACTCATCATAACCTGAGGGACAAGAAGAAGAAGAAGAAGAAGATTAACATTTGGATGTAGATGAATGTGTTTATCATGAACTGCATCTCTCAACCACTTACCAACAGCAATGCCAGGATCACAGTTGACGGTCTGCAGAAGTTCTTTGCCCTGGTGACGGACGACCCAGTTGGGGTCGATTTGGGAAGTTCCCGTCGGATCGAGAGGAACCATTTGGAACCTACGGAAATCTGTTTCACTGATGCCAAAGTTCTCCGGGCAAACGTCGTAAATATCCGGCACGTTATCGACGTCAAAGTCGTCCTTACAAACGTCGCCTCGCCCGTCTCCTGGGCAGGAGAAAAGAGAAAAAATTTCAGCATGTGGAAGTTTACACTTGCACAATTAAATTTGACATAAAATGGACTAAAATCAGCGCCGGCGTGTTGTACTCACCGTCCGAATCCAGTTGATCTGGGTTGAAGGCGAGTCGGCAGTTATCTTTGTCGTCAGGCACACCATCATTGTCGTCGTCGTGATCGCAGGCGTCTCCTTTGCCATCCTTGTCGTGGTCGACCTGGTTGGCGTTGGAGATGTAGGGACAGTTGTCCAGGTTGTTCTGATGTCCATCCTCATCTATGTCCTGGTTGTTGTCACACTTGTCTCCAATGTTGTCAGAGTCAGAGTCGATCTGTGACATCACATGGATTATTGCAAAGCCTTCAACCTCTGCTGTTCATAGTTGCACACTCGTGTCTTAAAAAAGCATGTTCAAGCATCTCACCTGGTCAGGGTTGTGCTCCAGTGGGCAGTTGTCACAGTGGTCACCGACTCCGTCTCCGTCACTGTCTCTCTGGTCAGTGTTGTACACATATGGACAGTTGTCCTTCTCATTCAGGATGCCTTTGCAAATATGTTCCAGTGTTACACCAAAACACCCTTATAATGGTTACTGTGTTCTTTGTGTTGATCGGGTTACATGATGAAAGACTTACCATCACCATCGATGTCAATGGCACACGCATCACCCTCGCCGTTGTTGTCGGTGTCGGTCTGTTCTGGATTACTGTCATATGGACAATTATCGCATGTGTCACCAACTTGATCGCGGTCATGGTCGTACTGTCTTGGGTTAAAGATGAACGGGCAATTGTCCTGGTTCAAAACAAGAACATCCAGCCAAGTCAGTGATGAAACCAGAAAGACAGAAAACATCTGGAGACTCTCTTTACCTCACCGATCGAAATTTCTAAATACACGCACACAACATAGAGAAGCACTAAACAAAATTAATGTCTGAAGCGATATGCCATGGACGTGACGGTTTGGGACACAGCTGTGCTGGAATGCACTGTTTGGCTGCAAAACTCTGACTGTTTGTTTGCCCAGTCAAATTTTTTCCAAGTATACGATTTGAATTATGGATGTTAAACCAAGCGATCCAGAATGGCTGGATGGAAGCCATCATAAATGCTTTATTTATTTGCTACTGGCAAAGTTCCGCTCTCTCTCTCTTTTGTTCACTCTGTTCTTTTTTTAATAACCTTATATTTATTTGTTACCACCCTACATCCTACATCCAGTACATCCCTACATCTTATTCTATTCTATTCTGTTCTATCTATACCTGTACATACAATTTATTTTATTTTTCTATTTTTTGTTTATTTATATTTACACGTGTATTTTTATTCTCACCTTATTTTTTATTATCTGTGTGTTGTATTTGTTGTCTCTGTGTACTGGAAACTTGTGACACTAAAACAAATTCCTTGTATGCGCAAACATACTTGGCAATAAAGCTCTTTCTGATTTCTGACTTCTTTCTTTTTTAGTCAGTAGCATGCTGACAGTCATCTCTAAATTCTCTTTCAGAAGAACAATGTGTTTACGACTTACCCCGTCATCAGGGATCCCATCGTTGTCATCATCATTATCACAAGCATCTCCAGTTCCATCTTTGTCATAGTCTTCTTGACCAGAGTTGGGAAGGTCAGGACAGTTGTCCTAAAAATGACATTTTTGATGAAGATTCTGTAACCTTGTGTAATGGGATATGGTGAGGAAATGGTCACATACCTTCTTGCAGTGGTAGGTGGCGTTTTCCACACAGTGGAGGTCCGTGTTTGGCCAGCCGTCAAGGTCAGAGTCCCCTCCACAGATGTAACCGTTCCCAGCATAGCCTGGTTTACATTCGCAGCGGTACATGATGTCAGAGAAGATGCCTAGGTAGATGCAGTTGGCATTCTTATTGCAGTCATGGCTGCCGTCTTCACATGGGTTTCTAGGTGTGCAGACCTGTGAATAGGTCGATTTAATGTTGGTTAGCACTTCATGGAAGGAGACAGAACTGGCCCTTCCCATCATTAACACTGTTCTTAAGACTAGTCTAACCTGTTTGTTGGCAATGGCCTGGTCCGTTCCCCTGCCGAAGGGCTGCTGTCCAGAGTAGCGTGGAGGGCAGGGCAGGCAGTTGTAGCCTGGTTCTGTGTTCACACACTGGTGGACTCCATTGAGCACGAAACAGGCATCAGGAACTTCTTTGCACTGCATATACCAAAATGAAGAATATTTAGAAACAGCAGTATCTTCATTTAAAGGTGTATCATTAGCGTGACACCTCACCTCGTCGATGTCTTGACAGTGGACTCCATCCCCAGTGTATCCAACCGGACACTCGCCGCACTTCCAGGAGCCATCGGGGAAGCTGGTGCATTTGGTGCCGGCGAAGCACGGGTTAGACAGGCATCCATCTGTTCATGATAGTACGGAACTTATTTTGATATCCCATGACAAGAATTTTCAACTTGATCCTTATCAATAGCTATGTTTCCATCAGCCTGTTTTTATACGCATTTTGTTTGAAGTATCACATCAGAAATGAGTGATGGAAACGCCAAATTTCAATTAAAAATCCCTTAATTCTGTCGGCGCCAATAGTCTCATAGGCAGCGTGGCCGACATATAGCGCTGTTGCGCTCCGGGCGTCCCGAGTTCGAGTCCCGGCTCGTGGACCTTTCCCGATCCTGTCCCCCTCTCTCCCTCCAACTTCAATTCCTGTCCTGTCCTAATAAAAATGGTAATAAAAGCCAAAAATATATCTGTTTAAAAATCCCTTAATCCACAAAAAGTTTTTATGCTCGCTTGAGGTGGTTTTTGACTTGTGAGAAAAAGGGTTAATGTGAATAATGGGAGATGGAAACACATGTACCGAATATATTCCTCCACGTGCATCAAAAGTCATGTGACTTTGTGCGATGGGATGGCAAATCCTGGCTAACCAGCGGACCGACCTTGTTGCACAGCATCTGAAATGTTGTTATGGTCATTCTTAAATGCCTGAGCAAAG
The DNA here is from genome assembly GCF_001515625.1 of Sinocyclocheilus rhinocerous. Taxonomy (NCBI): domain Eukaryota; kingdom Metazoa; phylum Chordata; class Actinopteri; order Cypriniformes; family Cyprinidae; genus Sinocyclocheilus; species Sinocyclocheilus rhinocerous. Next base: position 263,392 of record NW_015656162.1, read on the forward strand.
TCTGTCATCGAAGTATTTCTGTATAATTGCCTCCCAGAACTGTTTTACACGACTGTGCCCAAACAGCAGGCATCCGCCTCCGAAAGCAATGACCGTATTTACCGTGTTTCGTCTTGAGGTGCAAGAATTTATTATTATTATTATATGAAAATTACTATATTCAGTGGCTTCTCTTACTTTTCTTAGTGATATATTGTGCCAGTTTATCAGGAAGTGACAATTTTGTTCTCTTTGACTCGTTGGATGGAAACATTCCAAATTTTCGCATAAGTTAAATTCGCAGTTTTGGATGGAAACTCGGCTAATGAAGCATGTTATGTCTTACCAACTGGACACGACTGGGCGTTGCACAAACGGGTGCCTTTGGAGTCACCCATACATTCTTTTCCACCGTATTTGGGAGCGGGGCTGTTACACAGATGGTGTCTGCGCTGCAGTCCTCCACCGCACGTGACGGAGCAAGAGTCCCATGGTGACCAGGGTCCCCAACCTCCATTCACTGAGACACCGAGAGAAATGCAGGGTCATTGGGGTTTTCAGGTTATATTCTGCAAACACTTCAACAGGTGAAAAAACTCACCTGGGCACGGATCCTTCTGGCACGGTTCGGTCTGACGACCATCTCCCTCACAGTCTTTCCCGCCCATCTGAGGCGTAGGGGAGTTGCACAACCGGATGCGAGTGATGATGCCCTCGCCACACGTCACTGAGCAAGAAGACCAGGGGGACCAATGGCTCCAGCCGCCGTCCTGCTTGACTGCATGAAGACAGAAATAAGCATTAATGACGTGCATGGGGATCCAAATATGATGCAAGTGGCAGATGTAGTTGAACTCACAGCGTTTGTCGCATTCTTGCGTGTAACAATCTCTCGTCTGGACAGACGTGCCGTCGCAGTTGCTGTTGATTCGGTCACAGGAGCGTCCGCGCTGCTGAATGCCTCTGCCGCAGGTCACCGAACAGTGTGTCCATTCTGACCAGGGCGACCAGCCGTCCACACCCGCATCGTTCGCTTGAAGAAAACAATCAGAGAAAATATGTGAGCCGTGCTGGCAAAATGAGTGTGAATACGCACAGGTTAATTTTGAGCTACAGACAAAAAAAGTAAAAAATGTCAATTTTGGTCGATTTTGAGGTTTTCACAAAAATTTGTTCATTAAGCCCTCATCTAGAGATCCCAGTGCTCCAAATACTATTTAAAAATCTAAAATTATCTTTATTTGTTTTCTGAGAGGAGTACCTTTTCTCTGCTCACTTTTCGCACTGACTGTTCGAAGCGCGTGCATAAAGACAACACAGCCTGCGCACGATACCCATAAACATACACATACACACAGTATTTAAGTATTCACGCAAACATAATCTGTTATGTATTAAATGAACTTTTGGGGAAAAACATCGGATGTGTAACATATTAGATCTGTGCATTACAGTAGGTCTTCATATGTAAGCCGTCTGTGACTAATGTTAATCTAACAATAAAAGAAAAGAGGGAATCGCTCGCTGCTCTTGATTAAACTGCTTTTAAGTTTTAATAATCAATTTATTTGTAATGAACACACTAATTAGATTTTTACATTTGATTATTTGTTTTTCTTTCTTGAATGCTTTTGTTTAGATGTAAAATGAAAAAAGTCTTTCTTATATTTGTTATTTTTTGCATCTTTTCTTATTTATAACAAAGATAAAATAAAAAAAATAGCTATATTGTGATTATTAATATAGTAATGATTATTAAGAAAAGAATTGGAGCAAAAGATGCAATGTTGCTAGGTGATTTTTGCTTTGGAACCTCAGAAAACTTAAACTCGATTTTTCTCGAAATGGACTTTGCTGACTCTATCGACTTCAAACGGGCGTCGCTCAGTAATTTTTTTGTCCGATTCCAACAAATCATACATCATTTGGAAGGCCTTTTAAAGGCACAATATGTAAGTTTTCGCCGCTAGAGGGCGCGTATTCAAAACAAACAAAGAGACAAAGGCGTAGTTTGATGACGGCGTGACTGAGTGTGGAATCATGGGAGTTGTGGTCTTCATCCCCACAGCCGACGCAATCCGACGGGACTCGGGCAGAAAAATTTTTGAAAATTTGCTCATTGTGGCCAGAGATCAGATGAATGATGACCTACATAATGAATTCTGAAACTTGACTTACGTGTTCCACAGCGTGGGCAGCATTCGCCGTCAGGGACGGTGGCGTTGGCACAGGGCATGAGAGGACAAGAGATTTCACGGCACACAGTGGCGGAGTTCTGTGAATAAAATATTTGAAGCAAGTTTAATCGCACGATCCCAACAGCTGCACATAATGGATGGGAAATAAACGCCTCTCAGCTGGCAATAAAAAGTGACCCTTGGCTTTGGCAGGAAAATTGTGTGGTGATATAAACTCTGAGCGGGCAGCAGGGGAATACATCTGACCGGACTAACAAAGTGTTTTAATGTGGCCAGCATGAGGGTGGAGAAGACATACTGAGTCAGCGGCCACAACCGCACACACACTAACACACAAACACACACGCAGGCGCTGGTCTCACCGGAAACCAGAGACAGCGGGTATCACTCACCAATTAAAACATTCCTGAATCCCGGCCATTCAGATGCATGTGTGCAGTGAAACAGAGACACAGAATGGATTGAGAGAGGAAGAGACTGCACCTTTTTTCCTTCTCCAACACCAAGACCAGGGATTTTGACTAACTTAACCACCAGCTACCCACACAAAACAAGTACTGAAACTTTACGTTTTTACATCAGTAAGAAGACCCATACCTGACATGTGCAGTGGGTGCAGCTGTCCACCGTCCACTCGTCTTTGTCTCTGTAAACGATGCCATTGTGCAGACAAACCCCTTCGTGGATTTTAATCTGAGTCATGATTAAGTTGTTGTCTGCTGTCTGAAAGCCAGAAGAAGAACAGAGGAACTGTCATTAGAAACAACTTTGAGGGAAGTGGCTGAGGAACAACTGTTTGGCATCTGAAGAGAAACAGGGTGGAGAGACACATGTATGTATGAACATCAGCTGGTTTTGATCCTCACCACTTGGCGGAGCTCGTTTGACAACTGCTTCACCACCATGCCGAGTCCCTTGAGCTCCTTAAACATGCTCGACAGATCGTCGCAGGAGAAACCGCAGATGTCCTGCAGATCTGAAGAGGAACAGGATTCTGACGTTAACTTCACAAGTCCATGATGAGACCCCAGACACATTACAGCACATGACGTTCATCTGACCTTTAGACTTGTGTCCGGTGTAATCAGTGCGGATGGCCGGGCTGGATCCGTTCACGGGGTTTTCCAAGGTCATGACATCAGTGATGAAGGTTGCTGTATTGACAACGCATGAGCTTTAATATAACATCTCTGATTTATATATGTGACCCTGGAGCACAAAAGCAGTCATAAGCAGCACAGGTATATTTGTAGCAATAGCCAACAATACATTGTTTGGGTCAAAATTATCAATTTTTGTTTTATGCCAAAAATCATTAGGATATTAAGTAAAGATCATGTTCCATTAAGATATTTTGTAAATTTTCTACCGTAAATATATCAAAACTTCATTTTTGATTAGTAATATGCATTGCTAAGAATTTCATTTGGACAACATTTTTTCACAATATTTTGATTTTTTTTGCACCCTCAGATTTTCAAATAGCCAAATATTGTCCTATCATAACAAACCATACATCAATGGAAAGCTTATTTATTCAGCTTTCAGATGATGTCTCAAAAAATGGACCCTTATATGACTGGTTTTGTGGTCCAGGGCCACACATGCTATATTTATTTACTTACATTTTTATTTTTTCAGCATTTAAGAATATAAAAAGTCATGCTCTATTAAGCACTCACAGCTCTCGCATCCTTTGTTGCGTAAAATCGCATCCAGCGTCGTTCCAAAGACAAACCGCACGTTCTGGAGAACTCCCTGTAAAACGGGATAATGGTCAAAAACCGAGACTGGCAGAAAAAACCAAACACAGTTCCAACAGCTACTATTACATGGAACATTCAGACGAAGACTGTAAAACAAAAAACACTCGCTAAAGACGAAGCGCTTTGCGCGCATTAACCGCGTCTTTACGCGTTTCCAAAAGTCTCGTTAGAGGAAGAAAATACGCATCAAATGGAACTTTAATACATCGGATAGCACGATAATATCACAGATGACTACAATCAATCAGATCCGATACATCAAACATAAACAAAACCCAGATTCTTACCATAAAGCGATCGGATTTGGCAGCTCCTTTGGCGATCCTCAGGCTCGAGATGTCCGCGCTCTCCTGATTCAGGATCTGCTGGATCGGAGCATCGAGTTCTTGAGTGTTGATCTCCTCGCAGCCCACATGAACCTGAGCTCGATCCTCCTGCACAAACACCGTGATGTTCTTCCAGTGTCCGTTCGCCACGTCCACGTCCTCAATGGACACCACATGCTGCCCGCTCGCGGTCCAGTACACCAGATCCACGGTGTTGGCTTTCCCGTTGGAGATGATCTCAAAGACGGATCCGGTGCCGTCTGTCCTCTCCACGGAGACCAGGCTGCCCCTGGTGCGCTTGGCTTGCTTGAGGTTGGCGGTGAAGATGAAGCCTCTCTCGCTCTGGATGGAGTAGATCAGGTCCCTGAAGGAGAGCTCGGGCACTGAGGGGATCAGGTTCGGGTTCAGGATCTTGTACGCGGGGCTGTTTGGATCGGGTCCCTTCACTAAACTCACCCCGTGATGCTTCTTGTGGACATGAGTGAGCTCGAACAGGTCGAACACGGTGTCATCATCCGGCATTTCTGCGGATTCCGAGAGAAAACGAACGTGAGCGTGTACGAATATATCCAACCCGATCTCATGAAAGTGCGTATCAATAGCACGAGTTTATGTTTCGATTTGGCGTACTATTTATACGCAGAAATGGACTTTGGCGTGCATATGATACGCAATGGCTAGGATTAGGGTTGTGGGGTAGATGCGTATCATATGCACGCGAAAACTGCGTATTATATGCACGTCAAAGTCAATTTCTGCGTATCAGTAGCACGATTTTCTGTTTGTATTTGGCATACTATTTATACGCATTTTCATGAGACCGGGCTGAAAAATACAATACAATACACATTTTATTTCTGTAGTACATTTAAAACAACTGCCATTGACCAAATTGCTTTTCAGCATCATTACATACAGTCACGCAAACAAAATTAAACTTTAAAAATTAAAACCTGATCACTCTAATCAATTCTAAAAGCTCTACTAAAAAGGTAAGATTTCAGTCTAGACTTAAAAGCATCCACAGATGCATTGGAGGAGGAGCAGCCACTGAGAAAGCCCTATCACCCTTTGATTTGAATCAATCAAAGTTTCTCCTCACCTACGCGTCTGCTGCTCACGCAACTCCACAAGAAGAGGCACAAAACGAGTCCTCTCAGAGTCATGATTCCCCTGAAATCACATCACATCACATCACACATCTGTCTGTAGCTACATGTTAAAAACCGTCTCGAAAGCGCAACGCTGAAAATAAACACTCACCTGAAGAGAGACACTCTTATAGTGAAGACGCTTTGCCGAGATCCCCTTGTATCTTTGACTGTGTGTGTGTGTTTGTTGGAGATGTTCTGCTCTTCTGAGCACATGAGACTCCAGCGCTATTTAAGTAATTTCACACATTCTTCAGCTGCTCTCTCGACCAATCAGCGTTCAGCAGGACGCGCATATTCAACATCAGGAGAAAAAACTGCGCATTCCACAGCAAACTTTCCATCAGCACACACACACACACACACACACACCAAAAATGACATTTATATGTATCTTACACATTACAGTTCAAAAGTTTGGGGTTAGAAAGATTCTAGTGTAAAATCAGTAATATGGTATATAATCAGTAAAAGCTGTTTTCTATGTGAATATCTGTTAAACTGTAATTTATTTCTGTGATGCGCAGCTGTATTTTCAGCATCATTACTCCAGTCTTCAGTGTCACATGATCTTCAGAAATCATTCTAATATGCTGATTTGCTGCTCGAGAAACATTTCTGATTATTATCAATGTTGTGCTGCACAATATTTTTGTGGAAACTGATACATTTTATTTTTCAGGATTCTCAGATGAACACAAAGTCTAAAAGAACATCACTTATTTGAAATAGAAACGTTTGTGACATTATAAATGCCTTTACTGCCATTAATTTCTTATTAAATAAAGAAGGACGTTCGGCTCATCCAGCAGGATTCTGTTTGATCGCTAAATCATTTGTTATGACAGAAATTCCATTAGCATTCCATTAGGACTTTAAATGTTTGAATTTAGACAGTATGGCATTTCCTGTTTATAACGGTGATTTATTCCTTTTATCAGTCAAATGTATGCATTCTTTTGTGACTAAGTGCATCATAAGAAGTCTTTAAGATGATTTTTCTCCGGTGTGACGATTCCTAATGCAGCCGATGTGTGTGTGTGTGTTTAACTATGTAAACACCCAGGAAACATATCAAATATTATAGTGATGCAGTCATGGCTTATAAAACGAGCAGTGTGATTGCACAGGCCCGCTGAAGCTCACATGTGGGCGGTACAGAGCAACACACAGCCTTCTGAAGGCTGGACAGAACCGGCCTGATGTCACTGTTTCCAGTAGATACGCAGAGATATGTGTGTCACTGAACGCCTGTTCAATATCACTCACTGGAGTTTAAAACAAACAGACGATCAGCAGATACATGCTCCAGCATCTCTGCACTGCGTCTCCTGATCAAAAAATAATAATATGACAGAAGTTTTTCAGTGCATGTAATTCCTGTACTGCATTGAAACAGATAGTGACCACAAAAAGCACATTTAAAATGTCATTCAATTGAAAACATCAAAGCAAAGGAAGAATGAAGTTTGTTTTGAGAAAAGCTCCTGCAGCGTCTGATCAGATACAGACTCATGCTGTCATATTTCATGATCTAATGACAGTCACTCGTTTATAAGATTGATTCTTGGAGCTCAGAATCGTTTAATCTATCCTGAGAAACACTCTATGCTTCATTTCTCATAGGAAATGACCTCATGCTGATGAATTATTATTGTAATTGTGACAGAAGTAGGTCAGATGAGAGTTCCAGAAAACATCTGATGATCAGACATCTGCTGAGAACAAACCATCAAACGCTTCGTGTTCGGCCTGTGAAAGATGAGAAACATCCTCATGATGACTGTCAGATTAAAACTGCATTATCAGGTTCAACTCCACTGACATTTACTGAAGGGAACATGAGTGTCACTTACCTGTGGAAGAGTCTCTGTGATCTTCTGGTCATGCAGGATTTATTTACACACTGAAAGGAATAGTTGAAAAATAATTAAAATCTGCTGGTTCACTCCGAAATTAGGATGAGTTTGTTTGTTCATCAGGTTTGTATAAATGTAGCATTGCATCAGTGTCTCAGCAATGGATGCTCTGCAGTGAATGGGTGCCATCAGAATGAGAGTCCAAACAGCTGATAAAAACATCACAATAATCCACAAGTAATCCACAGCACTCCAGTCCATCAGTTAACATCTGGAGAAGACAAAAGCTGAAACAAATCCAGCATTAAGACGCTTTTAACTAAAATACCATAGAGTTCATAATCCATAATAACTCTTCCTCCAGTGAAAATTTTATCAGCTGTAAACCTGATGAACAAACAAACTCATCCTAATTTCGGAGTGAACCAGCAGATTTTAATTATTTTTCAACTATTCCTTTCAGTGTGTAAATAAATCCTGCATGACCAGAAGATCACAGGGTGTGCACATTTACAGCAGATTTTCCTTTTTCGGTAATCTATTCCTTGAAGTTTAATACTTGATGTTAGAAGTTTTAACCTCTACACATATCAAAGTTGTTTGTGGCACTAGCAAACGTTCATTCAGATCAATAATCTAATTTTCTGAAAACTTGATTTTAATAGTTCTAAATTCAGATTTCAACCCATCTATGGTATATACAGTAACACCTTTAACACAGTTTTTTTTTTTTTCACTTGTGTTTATAGTTGCTAAGTGATTTGGATCTCTATATCTGTCAAGCAGGATTTATAGACTGCGTCACTGAAACTCTGAAACCTGGTTTCTTCACTCGCTCAGATCGGATGTGTGTGGACCTGAGGATGACGGTGGGATCTGTAGCCTCGGGCCTGGAACTTTCTAATAAATGATGAGTCAGTGGCATGGGTTCTGGTTTTTGCCACAGGTGCTGCTGTCAAGCTCCAACAAACACTGAGTTCCTCTGAATTCAGATCCCAGAGAAACTAAACATGTGTTTAATTTGACACTCAGACATCAGATCTGGATCCTTCCTCACATTGATGAATCGAGAGATTTGTCCTTCAGCAATTATGCCATCTCCTTGAATTTGCATGGCACTGCTCCTCATTTCTTTGGAAAATATTCCATAACTAAATAAAGGCAGTTTAGATGATGCATCTGAAATACACTAGAAAACAAACGCTTGACATAGGCATCAATCTGCACTCCAGGGTTATTATAGGTAATTAAAACTGAAACTAAAATAAAAAGACTAAAATATTTTTTTTTGCTACTTGAAATTAAGTAATCGTTAACTGAAATAAATAAAAAATGAAAAACTTTGTCACTGAGCTAAACTATATGTACTGTATATAAAAACACACAACTATTAAAAATGTCAAAAACACACAACAGAATTACTAAAACTTTAACTAAAATTAAAATTTAAAATATAAAAAATTTTTGAAAATATTTATAAAAACTATAAAAGCCTATTTAAAAAAACTAAATTTAATAAAAACAAACACAATTACTATAACTAAAATTAAAATGAAAACAAAAAATATAAAACTGAATAAAAATAATAATAAAACTAAAACTGTATCTCAAGGATACAAAAATGATACCGCTGCGTTCTGTGATCCCCTGATTTATTTAGGCATATTTCCCTGATTTGCACAGTACCTGTTCAGTCATGAAGATAATGTTAAAGTACCTTAACTATTAAAAAAAAATTTGAAATCCATTTTTCTTGTGTAATTTGGATGAAACGGGATATTACCAAGAAATACAATCTCCCGAACTGATCAAATGGTGAAAGTGTCTCTATATGAAAGCGGTTGATTAATCAAAGGTATTGATGAGGTCAGATGGAAGGAAAGTCGTTTCTGGAGCAAGTTGTTACATTTTGATTAAGGATTATGAAGATGAACATTTATTTCTGTAGAATAATGTCACTGATGAATCATTCACAATGAGAGTAGGACATAAGTTATCACGGCAAATAGAGGTTATTTTGATGTCATGCTGACTATAATATTTAACGGCACGCTTCATCTTGATCTTCTGTCTTAAATTGAAATCAAACTATGAGTTTTAGTCATTTGCCAGGAATTCTCGGTCGTGCACCAACTAACTCGTGCAGTTACTAGCTGTTCAGCTGAACATGGATGGGATCATCCGTCACTTCAGGGAAGAGCTGAGGCTGTAGATGTTGTCATTTGGTCTCTTTGCCCCGCCGTGTCCTCAGGGCTCAGTCTGGACTCCTGCTCTCATCATGTATGAAGATAACGGGGTGAAGGAGCACATGTCTTCAGGGAACACATACTCATGCTCATCTCTGACACGCCGCTTGACCTTCCAGGAAAGAGAGCTTTGAAATCTATGCAGATTTCTTCATGCTTATGGATGACAAACATGATACTCAGGGTTTAGTTCAGGTGATGCTTTCCAAACAGCGCTGAGCAATCAGGAATAAAACTGTCAGACGAACAACAGCAGCTGTGAAAGATGGAGATTAATGAGGCCGAGCAGATCAAGTCAAGTCAAGTGTATTTGTGTAGCGCAGCTTTACAGAAAATCACACTGTTATGATGATCAGTCTTGTTTTAGTAAGAGATTTAAATATCAGTCAGCTTTGCACGATAATAGGAGATTTAAATATCGGCTGGTTTTGTTCTATTAAGATTTAAACATCGCTCGTTTTATATTAAATATAAATATCGGTTGATTTTATATGGTTAAGAGATTTAAATATTGCTTGGTTTTGTTCTATTAAGATATTTAAATATAGGTGGGTTTAGTTCTATTACGATATTTAAACATTGGTTGGTTTTACATGTTTAAGAAATTTAAATATAGGTTGGTTTTATACGGTTAAGAGATATAAATATTGCTTGGTTTTGTTTTATTAAGATATTTAAATATAGGTGGGTTTAGTTCTATTACGATATTTAAACATCGGTTGGATTTACATGATTAAGAAATTTTAATATCGGTTGGTTTTATACGGTTAAGAGATATAAATATTGGTTGATTTGTTCTATTAAGATATTTAAATATAGGTTGGTTTTGTTCTATTAAGATATTTAAATATAGGCTGGTTTTGTTCTATTAAGATATTTAAATATTGGTTGGTTTTACATGATTAAGAAATTTAAATATCGGTTGGTTTTATACAGTTAAGAGATATAAATATGGGTAGATTTGTTCTATTAAGATATTTAAATATCGATTGGTTTTATATGATTAAGAAATTTAAATATCGGTTGGTTTTATACGGTTAAGAGACTTAAATATTGCTTGGTTTTGTTCTATTAAGATATTTAAATATAGGTGGGTTTAGTTCTATTACGATATTTAAACATTGGTTGGTTTTACATGTTTAAGAAATTTAAATATCGGTTGGTTTTATATGGTTAAGAGATATAAATATTGCTTGGTTTTGTTTTATTAAGATATTTAAATATAGGTGGGTTTAGTTCTATTACGATATTTAAACATCGGTTGGATTTACATGATTAAGAAATTTTAATATCGGTTGGTTTTATACAGATAAGAGATATAAATATTGGTTGATTTGTTCTATTAAGATATTTAAATATAGGTTGGTTTTGTTCTATTAAGATATTTAAATATAGGCTGGTTTTGTTCTATTAAGATATTTAAATATTGGTTGGTTTTACATGATTAAGAAATTTAAATATCGGTTGGTTTTATACAGTTAAGAGATATAAATATGGGTAGATTTGTTCTATTAAGATATTTAAATATCGATTGGTTTTATATGATTAAGAAATTTAAATATCGGTTGGTTTTATACGGTTAAGAGACTTAAATATTGCTTGGTTTTGTTCTATTAAGATATTTAAATATAGGTGGGTTTAGTTCTATTACGATATTTAAACATTGGTTGGTTTTACATGTTTAAGAAATTTAAATATCGGTTGGTTTTATATGGTTAAGAGATATAAATATTGCTTGGTTTTGTTTTATTAAGATATTTAAATATAGGTGGGTTTAGTTCTATTACGATATTTAAACATCGGTTGGATTTACATGATTAAGAAATTTTAATATCGGTTGGTTTTATACAGATAAGAGATATAAATATTGGTTGATTTGTTCTATTAAGATATTTAAATATAGGCTGGTTTTGTTCTATTAAGATATTTAAACATTGGTTGGTTTTACATGATTAAGAAATTTAAATATCGGTTGGTTTTATATGGTTAAGAGATATAAATATGGGTAGATTTGTTCTATTAAGATATTTAAATATAGGTTAGTTTTGTTCTATTAAGATATTTAAATATCGATTGGTTTTATATGATTAAGAAATGTAAATATCGGTTGGTTTTATACGGTTAAGAGACTTAAATATTGCTTGGTTTTGTTCTATCAAGATATTTAAATATAGGTTGGTTTTGTTCTATTAAGATATTTAAATATCAGTTGGTTTTATATGATTAAGAAATTTAAATATCGGTTGGTTTTATACGGTTAAGATATTTAAATATTGCTTGGTTTTGTTCTATTAAGATATTAAAATATAGGTGGGTTTTGTTCTATTAAGATATTTAAACATCGATTGGTTTTATATGATTAAGAAATTTAAATATCGGTTGGTTTTATACGGTTAAGAGATTTAAATATTGCTTGATTTGTTCTATTAAGATATTTAAATATAGGTGGGTTTTGTTCTATTAAGATATTTAAATATCGATTGGTTTTATATGATTAAGAAATGTAAATATCGGTTGGTTTTATACGGTTAAGAGATTTAAATATTGCTTGGTTTTGTTCTATTAAGATATTAAAATATAGGTGGGTTTTGTTCTATTAAAAAAAGTTAAATATTGTCTGGTTTTATTCTGTTACGAGATTTAAATATCGGTCAGTTTTGTTCTGTTAAGAAAGTTAAATATCAGGTGTCTTTGTTTTGTTAAGAGATTTAAATACAGGTCAGTTTTGTGAGTTTAAATATTGTTCAGTTTTGTTCTGTTAAGTTTATTAAACGTCAGTCAATTTTGTTCAATTTGGAGATTTAAACGTGGGTTGGTTTTGTTCGATTAAGAGAATTAAACATCAGTCAGTTTTATTCTAACAAGAGATTTATTCTAGTAAGAGATCGTTTTTGTTTGATTAAGACATTTTGGATGGTTGGTTTTGTCCGAAGCAAGAGTAAGCAACTCACAAAAAGTATTAATAAAGTATTTATAAATTCATTAATAAAAATACAGTTGTCACAGGTGAAAATCTGCCTGCATTAATGAGGATACAGCTGGTTGTCTAAAGTGAAAGATAGCCAGCTGTCAAAGAGTCTGACGTAAATTTAATATTTTCCAAATGTAAATTGCACTCATTTAACTGATAATGTTGAGAAATATAGAGCATGGCTTAAATTTACATTAGTAATGTCTCTAACTTCAGGCAGACTTACTATGTTATGATAGTGGACCTTATGGTAGTTGAAAATGGCTTGTATCATGGTAAAGATTTTGGCCGTATCGCACAGCTCTAAGTAATTTGAACAGGCAGCTGCTAGAAACTCAGTACATAATCATTTAAGTGACTCATGATTCAGGATAAATATCACACGTAACATCTGTAACATCTAGAGTCTATCCTGTGGTTTCGATGGACAGATGCTGAGTTTGGGCTGAAGCAGCAGGGATAATGGATTTAACTCTGAATCGCTGGAATGTCTGTACCGTTTGGATGAGTCTGTGAAAACACAGACAGCATCAGAGAATGTTCGTTTGGGTTTCTGATGTGGCATACGCTTCGTTCCGATCATAGGAAGGGAATGCGTCTGTCCCATAGGATCTCAAAAACGTCTTCTGAATGAAGAATCAAGGGAAGGTGCAGCAGTAGCCGGTTATTTCCGATGCGTCTCACATTGCATCTCCATTTATGGGCAGTGAGGGAGCCGAAATGATTACGTGTTTTGCAGCAAGCAAGAATATTCAGAGGTTGATTCGACGAGCACATCTGTGCATCTTACATCACCGATACTCTGTTTACAGACTTTCACATTCTCTTTCTGCTGCCAACATCTTCATCATAAATGCCCCGGAAAGCCATTTAGTAAATACAAATGAATAAACAAGAAAGAAACGATCCAGGCGAATGTTCCTTCAGATGTCTGATCTATCTGAACTTTAAATACATGTGAAGAGTCGGAGGTCAAAGGTCGTTCTGATTCCCTCACCACCTGTGTCTTTTCAATATCACGGCCCATGAAATCACAGCTGCTCACTGTTGCTCAATCTTTAAGGGCCAGAAACTCATAAAATATAATGTGATCATTAGACGCAGAGCCGGTCCTTTACAGCGCTGATCTTTCCCATGAAGTCATGAAGATCTTGATGATTGCCAACACTGTTCCCTTTTTATTTATCCTGTTTCTAAACATACTCTTCATCAAGCTCAGCGTTTGGCAACCTGGTGGAATAATAAACATTATATCAGTATATCATATTTATTAGTCGATTGTACGTGATGAAACACTACACCGTTCAAAAGACCGGAATCAGATTTTTAGGTTTTTGAAATAATTTTATACTTTAAAGCAGTGTCTGAAAGTATTAAGATGAGGAGAACATCAGACCTTCAGCTTTACCAGAACAAACAGTGAAGAGACTCTGAGATGCTTCAGATCTTCAGACTCCATCTGAAAAGAGTCAAATGGGCAGAAGAACATGAAGAATGGACGGTTTACGACTAGAAAAGGGTGTTACTGATGAATGATGTGGAAATAACGGAACGCTAAAACCTGTAAGATTCAATGAAATTGCTGCAGAAACCGTCAGATAAAACTTACAACTAGAACACATCAAGATCTTCAGAAGCAGATGAACAGAGAGACTGATAAACGCAGCCGTTATCTAAAATACAAACATTTATTAAATTGTGCTATACCTTCAATCAGCAATTAAATGCATCATTGGGGAAAAATAATAAAATACATAAATGTATTTATATTATTATTATGAGATTCCAAACTCAGCATTTATTATATGTGTCTTACCTTGATCAATCAAATGCAGGATTGGGGGGG
>NW_015656162.1:277795-287204 GCF_001515625.1 Sinocyclocheilus rhinocerous
GGGGGGGGGGAATGAATAATAAAATGAAATGATTAAAAAAATTTAAGAAAATCAGGGAATCTGAACTATATATACTGTGTATATATATATATATATATGCATCATTCATATCTCATTATGCAATGTTAAACCTAATCTAATGCCATCTAAATCATTTATAATTTTTCTCACATGCAGAATGTTCAGGCTTCATGTTCACTGGACTCTGAAATCAAGCATCTATCATCATCAACAAGAGCAGGAACAGCAGATAAATTCACTGGTTTGGCATCGACTCCGGGCAGAGTGTGAGGCCCTGAAGACACATGCACACTGGCATCAGTAACGCTCAGGAATCACGCTCCTCAAATATGGGTCAGAACCTCAGAGGAACCACGCTGAGAAAAGTAAAGCGAGGATCATTCATCGAGCCGTGCATGATGCCAAAGCTCGACCCGCTACAGGAAGGGCAGCAAACACACACACGTCTGCTGAACTGATTTATGCGCAGGCTGGTGAAGTCTGCGGCTTCCAGCGTTTGCTTTCACAGCGAACAGATGACCACCGTACGACTCGCCAGGAGATGCACAGAGAAGCCGTTCACACTCACAGAATCTGAATCAGTTAGAAGCCCAATAAAATGTGTTGAAAAGCATATCTTGGTCTTGATCTGGACTGTCTCAACACTTTAAACAGGTCTGATTTATTGGGTTTTTAAGTCTGATGTTCAAATATTCCTACAGAAACTGAGAGCTCAGATCATTCCAGCATCGGATGCAGGATTGCGTTTGTGATTTTGCGTTAGTGAAAGTTTAAAATCTCACACGTCAAATGCTCCTTGAAACGTTTCCCTAAGATGCACAAGTTCATCAAGACCAATTGTCCTTGTGTGTTCCTCTGAACGGCCGCTGTTGCACGAATCTAGAAGCTGAACGTAAAGAGAAAGAATAAACCAAAATTGCGCAACATGGAAAGAGCTGTTGTTAAAAATATACTAAAGCAGTTCAGAGCTAAATGTGATCTAATGCTTGTCCTTGTTGAGTGTCTTCATCATTCTTTACGTGCTGTTCAACATTCACAATACCTTACAACAACACATCCCGACAGGAATCATATTTCAATAATGTCACTGACCAACAACCTGTCAGGGTTCTGCCCCTGTTGGCTTTAGCCTGGGCTGTTTTTTTTTGCCTGCCACAGTTTATAAGCCTTTTCCCCTCTAGTTTTTAACAGAGAACTTTGAATTGAAGCTGTCTAAGTTTGGGTTTTGTCCTCCTCACTTGACAGATTGAACCAACCAGGGAACCTAACAGACTGCATTGCATGGGATTGTTTCTCTTCCCAGGTCCTAACTGGCAGGAATCAGCCTCCAAGAACACATCCCAGACCGGAAGGATGTTAGATTGCTGCCAGAACCATCTCCCCTTTGGGTTTTGTGCATAAGTCCTCCTTGAGGCAGTGGAGGGGCTTGG
Source organism: Sinocyclocheilus rhinocerous (assembly GCF_001515625.1). NCBI lineage: Eukaryota > Metazoa > Chordata > Actinopteri > Cypriniformes > Cyprinidae > Sinocyclocheilus > Sinocyclocheilus rhinocerous. Next base: position 279,247 of record NW_015656162.1, read on the forward strand.
TTTTGGCAAGTTCACTTTGTTGGACTCGGTGAACCTGTGTCTGGGAGGAGTTGGTTCACTTGAAATCACGGACTTACTGGGAGGTGTCGACCACGTTTGCCACCTCAAGGAGATGGAGATCCTGTGAGATCCCTGTTGATCCGGCCTCCCAGCCCATTCCTATCCCTGTGGTCCCAAACCTCATTCCTGGAATCCCCCCAACACTGTCTCAATCAAACACTGTCTCAATCAAATTCATAGACAAAAACGAGATGATAATGAAACAAAAACTCGTTCACCGCAAAAAATTATTTTTTTCCTTAGTATTTTTGTCTTGTTTTGTAGTATATATACATTAGTGCTGTCAAACGATTAATCGCGATTAATCGCGATTAATCACATCCAAAATAAAAGTGTTTGTTTACATAATATATGTATGTGTGCTGTGTGTATTTAATTTGTATATATAAATATGCATGCATGTATACATTTCAGAAAAATATGTTGTTTATATGTTAAATATATTTATTTAGAATATAAATTATATGAATATAAATATAGATATGTAAATATTTTCAAAATATATACTGTATGTGTGTGTATTTATATATACATAATAAATATACACAGAACCCGCACATATATTATGCAAACAAAAACTTTTATTTTGGATGCGATTAATCGCGATTAATCGTTTGACAGCACTAATATATATATATATCTACAAATTCTGGAATTAAAATGCGTTTACAAGTAAAATGACTTGTTTTATGAAAATATTATTCCAATTTTGTTAGTTTTTGCTTAAAATAATCAAACATATCTGCCAATGGGTTAAGAAAAATAACCTTAATTCAAAGGCTAAACCAGATTATTTTTCTTAACCCATTGGCAGATATGTTTGATTATTTTAAGCAAAAACTAACAAAATTTGGATAATATTTTCAGAAAACAAGACAAATTATCTCAAGTAATTTTACTTGTCAAGTAAACGCATCTTAATTCCAGAATTTGTAGATATATATACTAGAAAACAAGACAAAATTCTAAGGAAGAAAGTCATTTTTTGCAGTGTGTATTCCTCAAATGTAAGTCACTAAAACTTAAAAATAAAGAAAAAATCAAGAGATTCCGGAAAATACACTGATAATGTTGTCACAATTAGGTGTGGAAAGAACACGTATGAAGAATAAAATGACGGTACACAGTCTTTAATAAATCCACATAAAGGTAATCCACACAAGGAAAGCTTGAAACACACGTACACATCGACGAGACCGGACAAAGACAAACTGAACAGACTTGAACTTAAGGACAAAGGCAAATGAGGATAATTAATAAAACACACCTGAACCAAATGACATAACTAAAGGGAGACAGAAACTAGGTCAGAGAACATGAGGAGAGAAAAACAAACTAAAAGTCCATAGGGTGTGACAAATTTGTCCCAGGATCATTTGATTTTGGGTTATTCTAGGGCTGCCCTCGGCTAATGATTTTTCTGGTTGACTAGTAGTCATTTAATTTAAGCATTAGTCGACTTATCGCACGTTTATTAATAAACCAATTAAATCATAATAATGAGTTATTAACTGTCCACATAGCCTAATAAGCGCTCGAGCGCACACATGAAGCTTGCCACAGCGCACCGCAGAAGCTATGATTATGAATGTGTCAGGGGAAAACAATAAGGAGGCTGCATTAACATTTTAATAATTCACTGATAAACTAGTGCTTTCTTTGTTTTCGGTTTAAGAGATAAAGCTGGCGATCATCTCCACAGTAATGGATGCAAGTTTCATACGGATTGCATAATCTAAGAATATTTGTTTTCCATTTGAATTGGTTTATTTGAAAGTAGACACTTCACTCTCTATAGATATATTTTTCTGTCTGTAAGGCAAGTCCTTCCACCAATCTGTCCTTGTCAGTCTTGGTCAGAGATGGACAAAGTACACAACTCCATTACTTGAGTGAAAGTACAGACACTGCTGGTCAAATATTACTCTATTACAAGTGAAAGTTGTAAAGACAGATTTTTACTTAAGTAAAAGTACAGAAGTACTTGCTTCAAGTCAAACGCCTACAGTATTGTGTTTTGTCAGGAGACGCAGAACAGTTCTTCTGTGGCTTTATAGGTAATATATTCATTTACACAATTCTGCAAAATCAGACAATATTGTGTCTAATATATACTGTACCACAATATTAGCTTCTTATTACTGAATTGTTGTAAATAAATATCACATTTGCAACTGATCAGTTTTCAAAAAATTCTGGGAAATCACTTCACGTAACCCTACAAAAGTGATTACTGACAGACTGTCTGAAAAAAGTCACATTTGTGACCCTGGACCACAAAACCAGTAATAAGGGTCAATTTTTTGAAACTGAGATTTATACATCATCTGAAATCTGAATAAATAGCTTTCCATTGATGTATGGTTTGTTAGGATAGGACAATATTTGGCTGAGATACAACTATTTGAAAATCTGGAATCTGAGGATTTTTTGCATAGAAGAAAAATGTATAATTTTGACCCATACAATGTATTGTTGGCTATTGCTACAAATATACCCCAGCGACTTAAGACTGCTTTTGTGCTCCAGGGTCACATTTTAGAGAAGAAAAAAAAAATCACCCACTGACTTTCAAAGCTACTACATAGTAACGCCTTTCTACTTCGAGGACCTTGATAGAAATGTAGTGGATTGAAAAGTACGATATTTGTCTTTCAGTGTGTGTGCTTCAGCGTCTGCGCTCAGAAAACCAGACCGAATTGATTTGCATTTTTGAACGTTTTATGCGGTGTGCAGCAAGTGTATGTTAGCTTATATCCCGCCGGTTCATATGTACGCACCTAACCTCCGAACGACGCAGCAGATTCGTTCTGAATGAATCTCTTCCCAAATCGTCCCTCCCTAACATTCTTGTCTCGTTTTTATCCGTTGACGAATAGATTTATGTCATAGTTTTTGTCATTCAAAAAGCGTTTTAGTTCATTATCGTCTCGTTGTCATCGGTGAAAAAAATATAGTTGACGAAAATTATGACAAAAATTATTCGTCAACGAAATTAACACTGGTTCATTCCCTCACCGTGTGCTCTTATGTTTATTTGTATTTTTTGCACCTGGCTTTCATCGGCCGGGTGCTCTTGTATTGTTGGTGTATCACGCGGATTGTGAGGTTCTCATTGGCTGTGTGCATTCATATCATCATGTTTTGTAAGCACGTGGCTTTTTTGTGTGTGTTTCTATGTGCCATGTGTTCCCCGTCTGTTGTTTAACCCTGCCTTTAACTTGGTGTTGTTCTTATCTGATTATTGGTAAATTTACCCCACCTGTCCTTTCTTGGTACCCTCCTCATTTCCTTCGATTTATTCCACTTTTTTATTCCATTTGGTTTCTTCTTTTGTCCCTTTTGTCAAATATTTTTATTCCAATTTCTTTCTTTCTTTCTTTCTTTCTTTCTGGGTAATTAATGATAATTAATTTTAGTATTAGAGTATCCCAAATCAAACATCTATGGATTTTCTATTTCAAAAGTTTTTTTTTGATAATTTATTAATTGAATAATAATTAGATTTTTTTATATATATATAAATTAACTTTGGCATTTGAGTATCTCTAAATCAAACATCTATTTTGTTTTAGATATGTATGATTTAATATAATTAATTAATGATAATTAAGTTTTGAGTATTTGAGTATTTCTAAATCCAACATCTATGAATTTTGTTTTCCGTGTGTATTTAAAAAAAAAAAAAATTTAATAATAATTACCCCATGGTATTTGAATATCTCTAAATCAAGCATCTATGTATTTTGTGTTCCACGTGTATTTTTATTTTATTTTAAAGGGGTAATATGATGCTGCTAAAAAGAACATTATTTTGTGTATTTGGTGTAATGAAATGGTTAATGATAATTAACATTGGTGTTTGAATATCTCTGAATAAAACTTCTATGTATGTTGGATTCCACATGTATTTTTATTATTCTAATAATGATTAATGATAATAAACTTTGGCATTTGAATATCTCTAAATAAAACATTGATGTATTTTGTGTTCCACATGTATTTTTTTATTTTAATAATGATTAATGATAATTAACTTTGGTGTTTGAATCTCTCTGAATCAAACATCTATATATTTTGTGTTCCACATGTATTTTTTTTAATTTTAATAATGATTAATGATAATTAACTTTGGTGTTTGAATCTCTCTGAATCAAACATCTATATATTTTGTGTTCCACATGTATTTTTTTTAATTTTAATAATGATTAATGATAATTAACTTTGGTGTTTGAATCTCTCTAAATCAAACATCTATGTATTTTGTGCTCCACATGTATTTTTTGTTCTTTATCTAGAGTGGAATTTTCGTGACATGAAGAGTGGAATAAAACCGATGACTCAAGCACATTGTTAAAAATAGAGGAACAGGATCATTGGAAACACATGAAGCTCCATCCAGCGCTCAGACTGAGTTTACTGGAACATGCAGAAATCTCAGGAATGTTCCATCTTTAACATCGGTTTTAGGACAAACGCTCACTAAAGTAGTCAATCAGAGGAGGGTGACGGGAATGACCCCCTTTAGCTGCAGATCCGAGCGTTTTAACGGGCTGAGGGTGTTACGGTATCCCGAGGGAAGCCGTTCATCAGAAGAGCGTCAGGAATGTCTTTAAACACTAGCCACGTCACTCGACGTCACGCTCCAAATCCATCTGCTCCTCAGGCTCCTGAAGATCAACAGAAACACATAAATGAATGTTTCCAGCAAACATTGGCCAAAACTCTGCTTATAACCAGAGCTGGGTAGATTACTTACAAATTGTAATCCGTTACTGATTCCAAATTACTTGACAAAAATTTTAATCAGTAACGTAATCCATTACATTGCACATTTCAGGTAATATAATCAGACTACTTTTAGATTACTTTCGACCTGTCTAATTTTTCACATTGATTTGAATAGGATAATCTTGTAACATATTGATATAAAAATACAAAGAGTAAGAAAATATATTCCATTCATTGTTATTAACAATATGAAGTGCATTAAACATTACATTATGTCAAGATTTCCCAAACTGGGGTTTGTGAAGGAACTGCAAATCAGTTACTACCCAGCTCTGCATTTAACTAAGGCATGTAGAGCTCATGCAAGAGTCAATCACTCATGTATGATGTTTGACAGACAAGCCTGAGCATCAGTCACTCATTATTACACACTGCTTCATTAACCCTCAAAACGCTTTCTGGGTTTTAACAGATACATACAGATTTCTAAATAATGCATTGTTTTTAGTTTGCAAATGCCTTAAGACCCTAAAAACTCTTTTTTTTGTTCGACACTATCGACCACAACATTCTTTTGAATAGACTAGAAAACTTTGTTGGCATTAATGGAAGTTCATTAGCATGGTTCAAATCATACTTATCTGATGGCCATCAATTCGTAGGAGTGAATGAAGAGGTATCATATCGATCACAAGTGCAGTATGGAGTACCTCAAGGCTCAGTACTAGGGCCATTACTCTTCACGGAACAGAATGCATAGTCGATATAAAAAAAATTGGATGACGAGTAATTTCTTGCTGCTAAATTCTGAAAAAAAATAAAAAAACAGGAGAACTGGCCCCCTGACTGAGCCTGGTTTCTCCCAAGCTTTTTTCTCCATTCTGTCACCGATGGAGGTTTAGTTGGGGACACTTATTTTCCAGCGATATCGTCGACTTGATTGCACAGATACTATTTAAACTGAACTGAGCTGCACATATGCATGTATATATTTAAGAATAATATGTTATATTTGTATATTAAATGTATTTATATATAATATAAATTACATAAATATAAATATATACATTTAAATACAAGTAAATATTTTCAAAATATATACTGTATGAGTGTGCATTTATATATATACATAATAAATATACACAGCACACACACATATATTGTGTAAACAAAAACTTTTATTTTGAATGCGATTAATCACGATTAATCGTTTGACAGCACTAATATATTCACATTGACTCTGTTTCTGTTCAGATACAATATGGTTTTAGTTTTAAAAAATAATTAAAGTTATGTTTTATAAAAAATAATGATTGTTGAATGCATTATGCGGCTTAAAGACATGTATGTGAGTGGCGTGAAACACACCTGATGCGCGGCACATGAAAGAGGTCACAGGAAGTTCAGAATGTGCAGAAGGAAGCAGTGAGATGGCCGATCCGGGTTCATTTACTGCTACTGGGTCTGCAGAGAGAGAGACACAGATGTTGTTATATGGTGAGAAGCGGAGGCTGAGATGATAGATGAAGGCGCTGATCTGCCGTGACGATGTGAGTGTTTAGCAGAACTCAGTCATACTGCAGAATCAGATCTGTTTGTGTTCCTCTCGTGCCGGAATGAGCCGTGATATAGAGCCTTGACTTAGTGGGAGCATATACAGGCTAAACAAGAGCGGTGGAAGGAAATAAAGGTGACTTGACTTGACTTAAAAAATGTTTTGTGTTCGGGTCATTTTGACCTGGGTATGTATGGAATTCCATTAGGTGTCAAAATACTTGTAAATTTATCTATGAAGTTTTATTTTTTTATGAAGTTTTATGTTTCGCCATATCTCACACACTTTTGGACTTCATTTTGTTGATGAACATGAATATGTGTGTTTGAAAAATTAATCACTCTTTCATCTGAAAGTGAAAGTTTATGCAAGTAAAACAAATTTTTTTTGTTTAAAAAAATTTCAGAGTAATATTTATGTTGTTTTGTAGAAATAAATATGTAGGTGTCACAAATTTGCACCATTTTTGAGCAAGCATGAGTTATAAATTCAAAGCAATTTAATTAAATTCCAAATAGGGTTAATACCGGTAATTCCAGTCTCTCTAGAAGTATGTTATGATCGACAGTGTCAAACGCAGCACTGAGATCTAGTAGTACCAGCACTGATATTTTGCCAGAATCAGAATTTAAGCGAATATAATTTATTATCTTAATGAGCGCTGTCTCTGTGCTGTGATGCGGTCGGAAACCAGATTTGCACTCAAAACAGCCAGAAAACAGAGGAAAATCCTACATTACAACACAATCCAATTCCCATTGCTTACTGCACAATCACAAGAAGAAATGGAGAGTGTTGTAGAAGATGAAACCACTGAAAGCTCCTAATAATCTGAGTCAGAGATGAGTAAAGGAACAGCAGATCTCTCCTCAACAACACACGATTCATGTCTGCCGCCAACAAACTGCTGTACGATTTATTTTGAAGCTATATGAAACTATTTGAAACTACTGCATGTAAATCTCTCATCATCACCAAATCTTGGATTCGATCTTTTTCTCAACTTGTTTTCTTTTAGTTAGCACACATTTTGTTTCTTTTCGAAACCGAAATTATACACAAATGATGCTGTTTTCACTCAAATACTGAAAATGAAAGAAAACAGGGTTGAATCCAAGATTTGTTAATGATATAGCATTAAATTTAAAATCATGTTTTGAATATTAAATAATAAATGTAAAATATTAAATGCTCGCATATCAGCTTGTCTAACAGACATTTCTTGCTGGATGAAGGACCATCACCTTCAACTCAACCTTGACTCAACCAAGACAGAACTGCTTGTGGTTCCATCAAACCCATCAATTCATCACAATTTCACCATCCAGTTAGGCACATCAACCATAACTCCTTCAAAAACAGCCAGAAACCTTGGAGTTATGATTGATGATCAGCTGACTTTCTCAGACCACATTGCTAAAACTGCCCGGACCTGCAGATTTACTTTATTCAACATCAAGAAGATCAGGCCCTTTCTTTCAGAACATGCAACACAACTCCTTGTTCAAGCTCTTGTTCTGTCCAGCCTGGACTATTGCAATGCTCTCTTGGCAGGATTCAAGGCATTAATGTTTGCCTGCAAAATCACCACTGGCTCTGCACCCCTTTACCT
>NW_015656162.1:287500-296009 GCF_001515625.1 Sinocyclocheilus rhinocerous
ACGGACTTTTAAATTAAATGTTCCCTCCTGGTGGAATGACCTGCCCAACTCAATCCAAGCAGCTGAATCCTTAGCTATCTTCAAGAATTGGCTAAAAACACATCTCTTCCATCTTTATTTAACCGTCTAACTCTAGCACTCTCTATTCTAATTCTATTTTATATATTTGTTGTCTTGACCCTCTAACACTTGCTCTCTCTATTCGTTTTCTAACTGCTCGTTTTCTTTAAAAAAAAAAACTCTAACACTAGCTTTCTCTATTCTTTTTCTATTCTATCTACTTGTTTTCATATATATATATATATATATATATATATATATCTACGTGTACTGCATTAAGCTAACTGAGACTTGTTATAGCACTTGCGTATCATTGCTCTTTTGTTGATTTTGATTTCTTCTATTGTCATCATTTGTAAGTCGCTTTAGATAAAAGTGTCTACTAAATGACTAAATGTAAATGTAAATTTAATACATAATACAGACACATTTCTGAACAATTTTTTGTAGGCTTGTCATTTTTGAAAAGGAACCCCACAAGTGTAACAAGGTGGGGAAAATAGTCCAAAAGAGCACAAAAATTATCCAAATGTTGGGGAAGTTTTTATACCCTTTCTGAACAAAGTCTAGTCAAATGCAATGATATTAACTAGGGTTTTTGGGAAAAATCAAATAATCTCCAGGTCAAAATGACCAGAGCACAAGATTAAATTTTAAAGTAAAAAGACAGAAATAGGATTTTCTTGTAAAACACACTCTAATAATCTTTGATTTACCCATTATACTTAATTTTTAATGTAGTACTTGAGATGACTGACTTAATGAAAAAAATCACTAATTCTATTTCCCTTGCACTGAAAATTCTATTCATGAAGAATCCAGAAACGTCACAAAGAATTTTCAAAATGTTCAAATGCTCAAGAATTTTTGTTTTTGAAAAAAATAGAAGCTTTTTCCGTAAAGCTACTCTGAAACAATATGTATTGTAAAAAGTACTATACAAAGAAATGTCAATTAAAAAATGTAATCAAACATTAAATTCTATCTATAATAATAGTAATGAATATTTTGAATACTTTCATTCTTTGACATACACGTCTTTGTTCGATCTCTATATTCTTGAAGAAACGTCAGAGCAGGAAAGATATTCCTCCTGTTGAGCTTCTGACTTTAACCTCCGTTTATTCAGCAGAGGAATTTATGAGTCTCTCCTTAGACGATCATATTTCAGCCTCGAGTCGAGAGAGAGAGAGAAACAGACTACTGTATGAACTCACAGCTGAAGCGTGTTCATGTGCTTGACTTTCACATCACATCTGTGTTTCTGTTCGTAAACGCTTCGTTCTGCTCCTCTGATCTGACTGCTCGAGTGTTGCTCAAACACAAATAATCCAACAGATCAAAACATCCATCAAACTGCATCAGAAACAGAGTTATGTGCCACAGAAGAGCTGTGATTAGTATTAGTTTTACACATGCATCAGATGCACTGAATCTTCATAAACATTCTGAAACACTGCAAAAAAAAAAAAAAAAATTTTCTTACTTAGTATTTTTGTCTTGTTTATAGTATAAATATCTAAACATTCTTGAATCAAGATGCATTTACGTGACAAGTAACATGACTTAAGATATTATGTCTTGTTTTCTGAAAAAAAAAAAATTTTTTTTTTTAGTTTTTGCTTAAAACAAGCAAAAATATCTGCCAATGGGGCAAGAAAAATAATCTTACTTCAAAGGCTAAACAAGATTATTTTTATTGCCCCATTGGAAGATATTTTTGCTTGTTTTAAGCAAAAACTAATACAATTTTGATACTTTTTTTTCAGAAAACAAGACAAAAATACTAAGTAAGAAAATAATTCTTTGCAGTAAATGCAGATTGACTGATGATCCACACTTCAGAAATACAAATAAAGTGCTTGATTTTCTTCTCTCAGAACATTTGGAACTCTTTAAATGTTGCTACTTGTTTCAGAACGCTCAGAAAACTTTTAAATGTAACGTTCCCATGATGTTTGCATAACCACCCTAGTAAAAAAGTAACATTTTTAAAATACATTTATTTTATACCAAGTATAGTTCAGATCTATTAACATATTTACTGACAGATAACTCTGATATAAAAATTATAATTAAACTTTATTTGGCGTACTACTCGTGCACAATGCACATTTCTTAAAGGGGTCATATGATGCGATTTCAAGTTTTCCTTAAACGGTGTTCAAATGTCACTTTTGATGAGGATTGTATGATCTTTGAATAATTTCGGTCTTTAAATACTAAATATTTAACGTGTACTTGCAATATTCACAATAAAATACACTAAGCATATCTTTAATTGTACTTCAGCACTACTTCTGCTCAATTAAAGTGCATTAAGCACAAAATTAGTTGTTCCAATTTAGCAGACTTTTAGTATACTAAAAGTACAATTGCAGGGCATTTTATTAAGTACATAAATATGAAAATGTATTTGTAGTATACTTAGCATGAACTAAATGTATTTCAAATACATTTAAGTATATTTATTTTTCACTAGGGCAAGAAAAAATCCTCCCATGCAAACGCTCGTGGAACGAGAGCAAAACCACACGGAAGCAGAGAAACATGACGAAACAAACAATGGAACGTGAATGAGACGGATTCAGCAGAACGTCTGCAAATGCTCATATTTACTGTCACGTGGAAAAACACAGGAGAAGCTCAGATCCTCAAAGCAGATGTTCCTCACGTTCCCTTCAACATGGAAAACTGGACTCATCCGAGACAAACCATTAACAACTCCATCACTGATGCCTGCTGACAGCGGTCTGGAGTTTGTGTTACAGAATTCAGATTCATAGCAAGTCACATTTATTTCTACAGCGCCTCTCACAGAGATAAACAGGACAACATTGTAATGTTGTGAAATTCATCAATTATGAAACAAACTCAATTCAGCTCTACAGAAGACAAAAGAGACATTATTCAGATCAACTCAGTTCAATGTCCATTCAATTCCTCAGGTAACAAATTTAGGTTATAAAACATTGTGGGGACAAAACGTTTCTAAAAAAGTGATTAAAATGTTACACTGTTCTACTAAATTTATTTTCACCCAAAACAATGTTATTCAAATGTTTATCCCGTTGATTAGAATGTTATTTAAAGGTTACAAAACATTTCTTAGAAAGTTCATCAAGTACAAATAACATCATAAGAATGTTCGATAAACATTACTTTAAGAATGTTTTGCCCTAAACTTGAGAAATGGTTACTATACCCCTACAATTTCCTTATGTATCTTTCACATTGTCTATTTGATAATACGTAACGTCATTGCATTAATAAAACCTATTCAGTTGAAAAAAAAAAAAAAAAGAATGTTTTGCCCTGACATTTATATAACTTTTATAAAAACGTTCAGCTCTTAGTTCCTGTGCAATTCAGTTCAGGTTTTGTTCACATCTAATCAACAATATTACTGAATATTAAACTCAGTCTTTTAAACCCCAACCTCTTTAAAATAGTTAATAACCCCTTGAAAATGTTATTGCCTTTAAAAATGAATAAAAAACTATATAAACATATTTTAAAAAGCAATAACTAATAAAAATGACGAAAATACACAAAGATGCTCAAATTAAAATGGAAAATATAAATAAAAAATCATTCGTAATATTAACAAACTATAATAGTTTTGCAATGATACTAAAATAACACTGACTCACATTAAGTTACTTTTTATATTTCATCGCCGTTAATATTTACAGATATTATTTGCTTGTAGTTTTTAAGAACCATGCTGACGAAATAAAATCACATGAACTACAGATCTGCGTTTTGTAATGTCAGATGAATAGATAATAATAACAATGTTCAAGTTTTACTTTTAAATTCGGCTTTTTGACTTTCAAATTTCAAAGTTATAAACAAAGCAAAATAAATACAAAACAAAAAGATGACTGCAGTGCATTTGACAAGAATCACGTTTTTCTACTTGATTTCGAATGCACTAGCATATGTGATTTTTTTTTTCTTCTTGATAAATTAATTGCTCAACTTATGGCAGTTTCTGGGTGAAAATAGCTTCTACAGTAAATCTAGGGTTGTTTTTATCAGCGGTCAGTTCTCCGGTGACGTCATACCCATTATTCATATTATTCCCATCAGAATCAAGTATTTGTGATTGTTTTTCTGCTTTCTGTCATTACCTCACATTCGTCTGACCTCAGCCGTTATCTCTGAGATTCATATCCAGCAGCTCAGTTTTTCCGAATACCTGCTCCGTGTGCCGCAGATTTCCATGTTCGGTAGAATCCGGATGCTTTTGGAACGTCGAAGATTCACCTAGAAGACCTTAAATAATCAATAATCTCATAATGATAGAAGAGTAAGAAGTAGAAGACTTCTGCTTTGATCTAAACAGTCACTTTCTAAAAACAGAGTCAGACAGACATTGAACAGACGCTGTCAGTAACCAGAGGTTAAAGTCAACAGAAAACAGGCCATGACTTCAGTCATTTAGTGCACAATAATAATCACAAAAAATGATGACAGATGTGGAGATGCAGGAGGATGAACGTGACCTTCAGACGTACAGTGATGCTCAAAAGTCTGGGATCCGTAAGATTGTTGAATGTTTCTGAAAGAAGTCTCTTCTGCTCACCAGAGCTGCATTTATTCGATGAAAAATACAGTAAAAACAGTGAGATATTATTGTAATTTAAAATAGCTGTTTTCTATGTGAATATCTGTTAAACTGTAATGTATTTCTGTGATCAAAGCTGTATTTTCAGCATCATTACTCCAGTCTTCAGTGTCACATGATCTTCAGAAATCAGTATAATATTCTGATTTGCTGCTCGAGAAACATTTCTGATTATTATCAATGTTGTGCTGCAGGATATTTTTGTGGAAACCGTGATACATTTTTCAAGATTCTTTGATGAATAAAAAGTTTAAAAGAACAGCATTTATTCAAAACACAAATCTTTCAGAATGATTTCTGAAGGATCTGAAAATTCAGCTTTGATCACAGAAATAAATTACATTTTACCATATATAAAAAAATTTTTTTGAATGTTTTAAAAACTTTTTTTCCTGGTTATGCAATTGTTATGCAAAATGAAACATTACATTTTATAATGTTGTAGTAACATTGAAAAAAAAAAAACATTAGACGAATGTCTGACTGAAATGTTTCAGAAAAACTGTTTTTAAAAATAACACTTTATTAAAGACCAGATAACATTCACTGCAAACAATGATCATCTTTCTCAGTATTTCTGTCTTGTTTTCCTGTACAAATATCCAAACATCCTTAAATCAAGACACATTTACTGGAGATGCAAAATGATTTAAGATATTAAGTCATGCTTAGAAAAATCAGCTTCATTCAAAGGGAAAACAAGATTATTTTTATGTCCACATTGACAGATATTTGCTCTTGTTTTAAGCAAAAATTAGATTTTTTTTTCATGAAACATGACTTAGTATCTTTGCATCTCTAGTAAATGTATCTCGATTTAAGAATCTTAAGACATTTGCACTGAAAAACAAGACTTTAAGAATAAGTAAGAATAGCACTTTTTGCTGTGAATGCTACTGGACGAGTGTTTGTCCATCTGTGTCCCTGCAGCACAAAAGCAGTCATAAGCAGCACAGATATATTTGTAGCAGATTCCAGATTTTCAAATATTGTCCTATCCTAACAAACCATACATCAATGGAAAGCTTATTTATTCAGATTTCAGATGATGTGTAAATCTCAATTTCACAAAATTGACCCTTATGACTGGTTTTGCCATTCAGGGTCACATATAGCTTGTTCATAACTCTCCCTGTGATCTGGATTCATGTTTTGCTGTTCTGCAGAGACTGTGATGTGTTTACCAGGCTCCATATTTCATCTGTCACCAGCACACGTTACATACGCTTTTCACATCAGCTCAAGCCTGTATGTTTGACCGCAGGCCTCCGCTCTATAGGCTAGAGGATTCCAGTGGCATCGTGTGTGTGTGTGTGAGTGTGTGAGTGTGTGAGTGTGTGTGCGTGAGTGTGTGTGGGTGTGTGAGTGAGTCTCTGTGTGTGTGTGTGTGTGTGTGTGTGTGTGAGGTCAAGATGTCAGGAATTGTTATATGATTTTTGGCTGTAAAGGGTTTTTGAGTTGCTATATGGTTCTTTTAGAGGTTCTTTAGGTCAGTATTTTGGTTTTGGATATTCCTAAAGAACCAAGGACAAATGGTTTTCTAAAGAACTTAAAATGGTTTTAGTTACTCCATAATTGAATTTCTAAGTCAAATTAAATGTCTATATCAAAGGAATAAGTAGTTTAATACAGTTTTTATTTTTAATTCTGCTTTCTCAGTTACTTTTTGTATTTGCAGAAAAGTGTAATCAAGTGTAGTCATTGTGCACATTGCTGTTTTTCTTAGGTGTGAAGATTCTTGATTTTTGTGTGTTGTATAGTCAGAATATTTTCAAACCTAAAACTAAGATCAATACAAAGTTTGGAAAAATAAACTTAGAAAGATTCAACGTTTTTTCCCACAAACTTATAAAGGTTCAAAGTTTTTTGACTAACACACTAAAGACACACACACTAAAGTGTTCAAACATTTCTAAGTTTGGAAAAACTTTGACCATTTCTAAGTTGAGTCTCTGTGTGTGTGTGTGTGTGTCACGGCCCCCTGCGCTGTATAATCACTCCTGCATGTGTTCATTCCTCATTCCTCAGAGCAAGGCCATTATGCAGCTTCCTTCTGCTCGATCACTTACTGATGGTGCGTTCGGACGGATCTGATCCTCTCTGACTACATCACAATCAAACACGCTTGCTGTCGTCTCGGCCGCATTAATCACTGGGATCTGTTTGAAGTGGGAATCTGTCAGTGCTTGAGCAATATGAAAATCAAAGCCAATCCTGAGCTGCTCTCATGTGAAACCAGCGTGTGTTGTGTTTATATCTGAATGGAGTCGAGTGATATTGTACATCTGGGGAAACAGTTCCAGTTCCAGTAGATAGTTAAAGCTGATTAATAATGAAAACATATTTGACTTATGTGCAAAATGCATCCGTAAACAGATTTTGTTCGTTTGTACATTCATTTGGTAGAGAAGTGCAAGCATGATTCCAGCAGATCTGGAGGCGGATCAGTGCAAAAAATGCTGTTCTTCCTCAATATTTTTGTCTTGTTTTCAGTACAGATATCTAAACACTCTTAAATCAAGATGCATTTTCTGCAGATGCAAAATAACAGAAGATAAGAACAGAAATTGATCAAATTTAAGTGGGTTTCTGCTTAAAACAAGATCAAATATCTGCCACTGGGCTCAGAAACATGCACTTGTTTTTCCTATGAATTAAGTTGATTTTTATGAGCCCAAACTTACATGCATTTGATACATTATTCAGAAAGGAATCATGCATGCATATACATGCACGATGCATTATTCAGAAAACAAGCCGTCTTATCTTCTGTCATTTTGCGTGTATCTTGATTTAAGATATCTGTATTGGAAAACAAGACAGAAATACTCACAGGAGAATGATTTTTCGCAGTGCTGGTTTGGAAGGCAGTTTCATTATTTAACGGCTGGTTTTGTCTCAGTTTTGGCTCTCTGCTCACGTTTTCCAATCAAACTTCATGGCTTCATTGCATTTGGGTTTGTTCGCTGTTGAGCTGCACAGTTCATCAGACACACGAATGCTTTCTAATGGAAACGCTGAGAGTGAAAACAATAATTCACATGTGAGATATCTAAGGTAAAGCGAGCGGAGATGAACCGGACTGACCTTCACTGGATCCTGATCTGCAGCTGATCGGATTGATGTTCTCCAGCATCACCGGGAATATAAATCACTGCGGGATACGAGTTTGAAGCACAAACGTGATGTTTGACTGTAACTGGAGTGAAATAAACTCTCTGTCAGGCAGGGGAGGTGAATGGGGTTAACCGAGGTAAATGCTCATTTCTAGAAAAGACCTCAGAAATCTGCTCTGCTCAGGTACTTTATTATCATAACTGTTTACAGAATCAATAAAAGTGCACAGATTGGAAGTAACACTTACTGATGTGGATTTCCCTCCAAAATGATGTCACTTCCTGCAGGATGATGGATGATGTCATTAAGGAACATGTGTCACTTGACCTATTTTGATTAAAGAACAAAACATCATGAAGAAACATCTGGAAGCAATAAAACGATTTAAACTTCACTTCTAGATTTAAAACCTCAGATTTAAACCTCCTTCACTTACCAGGCATGGATATATATATATACACATTACTGGTCAAAAGTTTGGGATCAGTAAGACTTGTAATGTGTTTTAAAGAAGTCTCTTCTGCTCGTCTGCTCGCATTTATTTGATCAAAAATACAGAAAAAAACAGTAATCTTGCAAAATGTTATTACGATATAAAATAATGGTTTCTATTTTAATGTACATTAAAATATAATTTATTTCTGTGATGCGCAGCTGTATTTTCAGCATCATTACTCCAGTATAAAGTGTCACATGATC
>NW_015656162.1:297087-305148 GCF_001515625.1 Sinocyclocheilus rhinocerous
AAACAGTTGAGTACATTTTTTTCAGGATTCTTTGATGAATAAAAAGTTAAAAAGAACAGCATTTATTCAAAATAGAAATCTTTTCTAACAATATAAATCTTTGCTATCACTTCTTAACAATTTAATGCATCCTTGCTGAATAAAAGATTTAATTTCTTTCAAAAAAAGAAAGAATATAAATGTGCTGACCCCAAACTTTTGAACTGTAGTGTATATTGTTAGAAAAGATTTCTATTTTAAATAAATGCTCTTCTTTTTAACTTTTTATTCATCAAAGAATTCTGAAAAAAGTATCACAGGTTCCAAAAAAATATGAAGCAGCAACAGTTTCCAGCGCTTATAATAAATCAGCATATTAGAATGATTTCTGAAGATCATGTGACACTGAAGACTGCAGTAATGATGCTGAAAATACAGCTTTGATCACAGAAATAAATTAGATTTTAATGTATATTAAAATAGAAAAACTTTATTTTACATCATAATAATATTTCACAATATTAAATTTTTTCCTGTATTTTTGATCAAATATATGCAACCTTGATGAGCAGAAGAAACTCCTGGAAAAAACATTAAAAATCATTCTGATCCCAAACTTTTGACCGGTAGTGTATATTTGTTATATAGGCCTAACCAATATTTGTTTAAAAAAATTATGTTTATAATGTAAATATATATAGAAGGTGAACCAAGTAAGATGAAAAATTATTTTTCAATAACTAATTTATTTATTTTCTTATTTTTATTTAAAATTGTTCCACTGTCTTCACCATTAGGCTAATTAAGATGACTATATAACTTTTTTTTTTACTTTAAAATATCTGTTTCAAAATCATTCTGATTCAGATTGACTTCTAATATGACAAATGGCTTCGAATCCTTTCTCAAATTTGGTGAGCGCGTACAAAATTCTGTGAAAAGGGTGAATAAAAGAATACACTACACGACTTTTAAAATCTGAACACTGGGCATGATACACTTACCGACTTTGTAATAGTCACAGAGGAAAAACGTAGCATCACATACTAAACGACTGAGAATCAGAAACAACATGGCAGGTGTAGTCTGTCTGAATTTCATTCATATAATCCATTTTCATACTATATACAATATAGTTTTTTTAACAGTCACGAAGTACGTTCAAATTCAAACTGCATATTCAGACAGCGTGCGATTTCGGATGTGTATATTATAAAAAAAATAAAAGAATAAACTTTTATTTAAAAAAAATAAAAATGTTAAAATAAATAATTTCAGGTTGAAGTACTAAAATGACTACACCTAAAACATAAAATACATAAATAAATAAACTTTTAATACAATTTTAATTTAATGTAATACATTAAATAGTTAAATAGAACATATACATTTTTAAATATGAAGCTTTAAATAGATATCGCGATAAAATAAAAAATATTATTTAATCTTTAAAACTTGAGTTCACACTCACACACACACACACACACACACAGACACACAGACACACACACACTCACTCTCTCACACACACACACACACACACACACAGGTTTGTTTTTGTGAAAAGTGCGGACATCCCATAGGCGTAATGGTTTTTATACTGTACAGACCGTACGTACTATTGCACACACACACACACACACACATATATATGAATTACAAAAATGATTTTGGTCTATTATATTAAGATATGATGGGGGCATGACCCACTGCAGACGAAACATTTATTATGTCCTGAGCTCAACTCATTTGCACAATAACTCTGAGTTTTATGGTCTGCTGATGAGCGCAGAGGTTTATTGTTGGTCAGTGTGAGTGATTAGTGTCTGTTTGTTGAGTAACGTTTACCAGGGTAAATCCAGTCATAGTTTCCAGCACTCTGATTATTAATAGCTCCATGATTTAACGTTAACGAGCGACGCTCTGATTACTGGTAGGAATATTTTACGTTCCGCCTCAGCAAACGCTGGCGAGCGATCAACTGATACGGCCGGTTTTATCATAAGACTGAAGGTGAACTGAAGCCAGTGGAAGGCTCATGTCAGGAGGACCTGATGGAAAACAGATGTTTTCTGCTCACTTGTTTTCAGTTCGTTCTCTCGGAAAAATCGTCTGAAGCGTTCCGATATGACCAGCGGAGAATGTGGGATGTGGAAATCTGCTCTCGCGTTTGTTGATTGAATGTAAACAGATTTCTGTGGCTCAGAATCACAGTTCATGAGTTTCTAAACACTTTCCCAGATTAAGAGAGTGTGTGAAGTGATTGAATCTTTGTTATTGTTGGGTCCGACTGGAGCTCGTGTAACACTTTTCATCTCAGCAAGTGTTTGTTTAATTGTCATAATGTTTCAGACTACATCACTGCAGTTATCTTCATAAAAGAGTAAAAGTCATGTACAACACAGATCTCCTGTCATCACCAGCTGTGATTGTTCGTCAGATTCAAGCGAAATCACATGAGCGAGAGACTGATGCATTAAAGGAGACATATTATGCCCCTTTTTACAATATGTAATATAAGTCTCAGGTGTCCCCAGAATGTGTCTGTGAAGTTTCAGCTCAAAATACTGCACAGATCATTTATTATATCATTTTGAAAATGCCTATTTTGAGTGGAAGCAGAAACACAGTGTTTTTCGTGCCTGGCTCTTTAAATGCAAATGAGCTGCTGCTCCACGCCCCCTTTTCCAGAATAGAGCTGCGCCATTACAGCTCAGACCTGCTAAAAACACATCTGTTTTGGTTCTGATTATCATGTTTATCGCGCTGAAATCATGCGTTTTAAACCATATGAGTTTAAACTTCTGATATACGGTTTTCTGAGTGCACACGGACAGAAAGTGGCTGTCACAGCATGTGAGTACTAAACTAAGTTCTCATTCACACACAAGTTTACGTTAAAAACACACATGAGTTACAAAAACAGTCAGTTATGTCTGTGAAGGTAAACAGCTGGGAAATAAATAGCATGTTTATATTAGATCTGTGTGGCAGCAGCAATATACAGTAAATAACTCAATAAATGCACTGCTCTGTCGTCTCGTCTAAGGCTGGGACTCTAAACAGTGTTCAGTGCTCGTCTGTGCAGACAAACACAGAACAGTTAGCATGTTCTGCTCAAACTTTCACCATGGCGTTAGAGCTGCTACACCGTTGTCGCTGTGTGACGGCGCCGTGGGTGTAAACGTACAGATTAAGGGGCGGTAATATTATAATGAGATCCCTTTGCCACGTCACCAAGGGAGCGAAATCAGACGCGCTGGTTTTCTCAGACGCTTGCAGAAAAAGGCTTCCCAAAACAAAGTTACTGGGTTAATCTTTTTCACGTTTCCTTGGTTGGTAGATGCACCGGGGACCTGATTATAGCACTTAACGCCTGGAAAAGTCAGCTTTTCATGATATGTCACCTTTAATGAATATCGGTGTTGTAAATTCTGAATAAAGCTGCAAACGCTTATAAATTCTGCTGATGTTCAGGTTACAACTTTTATTTGACCGTATAAATGGAATAATGTCCCTTTTCCAGCTGAACTCAAAGCCCAAGCAGATGGAGAAAGACAGAAACGGGTTTAAAGTGAATGATTTTTCGTTCATCCCAGTCCAGTGTTGATATTAATTGAATCATTACAGCTATTAA
Source organism: Sinocyclocheilus rhinocerous (assembly GCF_001515625.1). Lineage (NCBI taxonomy): Eukaryota > Metazoa > Chordata > Actinopteri > Cypriniformes > Cyprinidae > Sinocyclocheilus > Sinocyclocheilus rhinocerous. Next base: position 300,704 of record NW_015656162.1, read on the forward strand.
AATAGCTTTTGGTAATTCAAATGAAGCTAAAACAATATATAAATAATAGATCAAAATAGCAAACTAAAAAATATATAGAAATTTTGTCTTGAAATAAGTTTAAGCATTAAAATATCTAAAACTGAAATAAAAATAAACAGTTCATATATTACAGTTTTTCTGAATTGCTAAAACACTAAACCCCAATCTCTGAACCAAATTCTCACTAGCTTAAACCAATCTGTCGAATAAAGCACTCTTTCTGCTAAACCTTAAACACGTTCAGGAAGTTAGGCTCTATTTGCAAATCTCTAAACACATTCTCAGTCACTCAAACACTTATCACACTGTGATGCATTTGTGCTGCAAAATGCTAAACACAAGCGGCAAAAGTTAAACACAACTAAAGCACAGTTCTATCATCGTTTACACACAACGGTTCAAAACTGTTCACACTTGATTCTAATGATGTAATCAAGCCAACTGTACAAAATATGAGCCAGTTCAGAGTGCACAAGTGGCACAGGTGACTGAATGATGAGACGAACAATTGATGGACACAATCTGAGAAGGAGAGGAGGAAGAGTACATGTAAGAAGTGGAGGATGAGGAGAGAAAGAAAGGCTGGATCTGTCAGACCAGAGGGTTTTTTCTTTCTAATGATGTGATCAAACCAACTGTACAAAATATGAGCCAGCTCAGAGTGCACAAGTGGCACAGGTGACTGAAAGATGATACGAACAATAGTTGGAAACAATCTGAAAAGGAGAGGAGGAAGAGTAAGGTTTAGAGAGTGTTATCAAGGCTGGATGGGTTTTTTCTCTTTGTCTAGCAAAAAAGACAACATTACTTGTGATGTGGACAAAGTCCTCAGGCCAGATCTCAAGCACAAAGACATGATGCTGAGACAGAATGAAGCTCTCATTGACCCTGAACTTACAGTATTTGAGTGTACTGTAACATGCTATTCATTCAGAGTTTTATTTGACCTTTTAGGCCTTTGCAGTTGGACTGCAGTATTTTTGCAGTATCCAAGTGCTGAATATATACAAACATTCAGTACTATTCAGTATTCAGCACAATACTATTCTTGCACATACAGTAGGCCTATACAATATATTCAGCTTACTCAGTTGCAATTGCTATACTTTTCTACAGAATTGCAAAATTGTTTACTCAATACAATATACTTTTTTTCTGTAATGTTCTGGATGCTGTGTTCTCCATTCTTCTCTGTAGTGTTTAATAAATGCTCTGTAGTGTTTATTTTATTGACTCATGTGTGTGTGTGTGTGTGTGTGTGTGTGTGTGTGATCTGAGAGCACCGGTTGATTTTTGAGCACAGGTGAAATGCTTTTGCAGTGATTGCTTGATTTTGATGAAGATTCAGAGGTTTCGTGAATTTAGTTTGAGTATTTAGATTTGTGTTTAAGGTTTTGAGAAAATGAGTGATGGTTTCAAGAAATGTGTTTTAGCAATTCAGAAAAACTGTAAATATAATTAAATATAATTTATTAAAGCTATATAAAAACAAATATTTGCTGAATTATATAGCTATAAAATATTTGCTGAATATTTTTGTGGAAACCGTGATACACAACCATTAAAATGTTTGTAGTAAGATAAAAAAAAAAATCATACTTTTGTTCATCAAGGACACATTAACTTGATCAAAAGTGACAGTAAAGACATTTATAATGTTATAAAAAAAATTATATTTAAAATAAATGCTGTTCTTTTGAACTTTCTATTCATCTGTGAATCCAGAAAAATTAAATGTATCACGGTTTCCACAAAAATATTGTGCAGCACAACTGTTTCCAACATTGATAATAATCAGAAATGTTTCTTGAGCAGCAAATCAGCATATTATACTGATTTCTGAAGATCATGTGACACTGAAGACTGGAGTAATGATGCTGAAAATACAGCTTTGACCACATGAATAAATGACAGATATTCACATAGAAAACAGCTGTTTTACATTGTAATAATATTTCACATGTTTACTGTCTTATTGATCAAATAAATGCAGCTTTGCAACATTGCAACATTCAAAAAATCTTACTTATTGCAGATGTTTGACCAGTATCTGCACACGAAATGAACTCTCCTGCACTTTAATCATTTTTCAAGAGTGGCTTCACCTTTCAAGCACATAACTATCATGTCTAATTACACAGAGTTCATCCGTCTGGTCGGACTACAAGGGCTCGTTTAGTTAATGACTGTAATAGAGGGTCTTTTCGTTTGTGGGTCTGTTTTTCCTGATATTGTCATGGTGTTTATCGTCTGTAATATGAGGCTGCTGCTGCTTCAAACACAAACACTCGTTCTGCTCTGATGTCGAAATCGTTCATTCAGCAAACTTCACTCCAGAATCCATTTCCAGTGAAAACTCTACATAAAGGACGCAACATAACACTGGTGTCTCAAAGCTGTCAAAACAGCAGCCTAAGACAATATTGTTCACTCTGTTCTGGTCAATAGCGGTGTCGAGTTTCAGCCGTAAACCGTCTTAAAGCATTTCTGGGGAAAATGTCACTTGATACACCTGGAGAAATATTCCTGCCCACCGAGCGTCACTGCATTATTCCAGAACTCATATCTGTGCTTCTGCAGGGATTTTCTTCATCTCACACCACACTCAAAACCAGAGCATGCAGATTTCCTAGACAGCAGGGAGATGAAATGGAGAAGAACTGAAGGCTCCAGCTTCTCAGATATTTCTCCTGAGAAAAAACAAACAAACAACAACAACAAAAAAACCCCCAGCAATCTCATTTGCTTCACATCTTGAGATCTGCAATCATAAGCTTTCTCATGAATGTCCAATGATGAGCCAATTCATTTGAACTGATTCACATTCATTTTATCATTCTAAACTTTCACTTCTGACTTTATATCTCACAATTCTGACTTAATATTTCCGAATTCTGACTTTATATTTCACAATTATGAGTTTATATTTCCCAGTTCTGACTATCTCGTAATTCTGACTTTATATCTCAGAATTCTGACTTTATATCTCATAATTCGGACTTCTTCCAATTCTTACTTCTTTCTTACAATTCTGACATTATATCTCGTAATACTGACTTTATATCTCACAATTCTGACTTTATATCTCATAATTCTGACTTTATATCTTGCCATTCTACTTCTTTCTTAAAATTCTGATTTTATATTTAATAATTCTGACTATATCTCACAATTCTGAGTTTATATCTTGCAATTCTGAATTGTGAAGATATTTGTGAAATTTTAAAAAGCCGCAATTCCTTTTTTTTTTTTTAAATCCTGTGGCTTGCATACACCAGTGACTCATTAGAGTGTATTTTTATTTCTTTAAGGAATCTGAGGATTGATGTGTATATACCCATCCATACGTCCAGCAGCAGAGACAGAGGTCCGAATCCGCTCACATTCATCCGTTCTGGAGTTCAGTCTGGTCTCCTGCGGTCAGAGACTCACAGTCAGGAGAACAGAATGTAAACAGAGTAAATTCACTGACCACAGACACAGACTTACTGCACGTTTGACTAAACACACCGATGACACGTCACCCTCACTAGACCTCTAGAGTCTCACTGACCGCAAAAACACATCGTGACACAGCCGCTTTCACTAACACACTCATGCAGGACGATAAGAGACGAGCACAGATGAACACCACACACTCCAAATCATCTGATAAACACCTCGATTAATGCAGATAATCATGCGAGAAAAGACTTCAGGTCACTACTTCAGAATCATCAAGCAGAAAGAAAGAAAGAAAGAAAGCTGCTTCAAAATCATCAAGATGGACAGATAAATAAATAAAAAATGAATGAATGAATGAATGAATGAATGAAATATTTAAAATCATCAGGATAAATAAATAAATAACTAAATCTGCAGTTTCCTTTCCACTGAAACAGTATAACTTTATTGTAGTTCAGTCTGTGAGAAAGGTAAAGTAATTAGTGTTGTAAATAAATACCACACACACACACACACATAAACTCCTGCCAAGCGTTTGTAAGTCTCCAGGTGGATTCCAGCTGAATGACTGAATGATTCGCTCTCAGAATGGAAGAAATGTTCACAGACTACACTTCAGCAGCACTAATGCTTTTTTCCACATAAATCCCAACATTAACATGAAGAGGAGACACGTCACATCCTCTCACACACACACACACACACACACTCACTCACTCACTCACTCACTCACTCACTCACTCACTCACTCACTCACTCACTCACTCACTCACTCACTCACTCACTCACTCACTCACTCACTCACTCACTCACTCACTCACTCACTCACTCACTCACTCACTCACTCACTCACTCACTCACTCACTCACTCACTCACTCACTCACTCACACACACAAACACACACACACACACACAGTCACTCTCACACACACACACACACACACACACACTCTCTCTCTCTCTCTCTCTCACACACACA
>NW_015656162.1:305264-310419 GCF_001515625.1 Sinocyclocheilus rhinocerous
CACACACACACACACACACACACACACACAGAAATATTAACTCACACACATGTGATCACTAATTATAATTAAAGTATCAATTAATAGCATGTATGTGCTGAGAAAGTGTCTGTTAACCAGGCAGTGTGGACTAAAACTAAAGCTAAAGCAATAAAAATAACATTTCTGCTGTACAATAAATAATAAAATTAAAAATAAATTTACTTTTCTACTAGTTGTAATTTCTAATTTTCATTTAGTTTAAATTGTACTGTACTAAAAAAAGAGGCAAAAACACATTAACTGAATTACTAAAACTGGAATATATATATATATATATATAAGTATCTGAATGGCAGCAAAATAACGCTGCAGTAATCATCTGTGAGCGTCTCATTCTGCAGAATCATTAACACATGCTTCACATTTAGACGCTACTATAATGGGAAAGAATTTCTAATTACGTAACTTACAAGAGTCCGAATTAAATATATTAATGTTTTTACTGCATTTTTAATAGAATTAATTGTACAAAATGGATACTTAAATTGACAATTATATATAAACATTGGAAAGTCGCAGCGTTTCCAAACATGATTAATTACATATCAGTGGGTTTCTGTCACTGTGCATCAATTCTGCAGTAAAATCAACATCATGATGAACACAGATCCATTAGTTCAAACTGAATTCACATATTCCACCAAAAGCTACAGGTGTTAATTAGACAAATTTATTAGCAAGGGGTTAATAAATCAGCCAATTCCATAATGTCGTTCCGGAACAGCTTTAACTGGGCTAAGAGACTTCCTGGCATTCCCAGTTGCTGACAAATCCGAGTTCAAGGTTCAGATTTCCCTGCTTATGCAACCGATTGTTTTTCCCTGGATTCTCCTCATCATCTCCGGATGTTCCTGTCCATATAAGGAGCTCAGATCCATCAGAAAACACTTCTGCTGTAAGTAACTCCCAGATAATTCAGAACGGAAACACACCTACACAGAATCACTGTGCTTATGTGACTAAATCATCTGTGCTCGACTCTTAATAGAGACACTGAAGCTGTGAAAACTGACCATCATTTGTGACCCTGGAGCACAAAACCAGTCATAAGGGTCCATTTTTCGAAATTGAGGTTTATGCATCATCTGAAGCTGAATTAATAAGCTTTCCATTAGTGTATGGTTTGTTAAGATAGGACAATATTTGTTCGAGGTACAACTATTTGAAAATCTGGAATCTGAGGGTGCAAAAAAATCTAAATATTGAGAAAATCATCTTTAAAGTTCTCCAAATGAAGTTCTTAGCAATGCATATTACTAATCAAAAATTAAGTTTTGATATATTTACGGTAGGAAACTTACAAAATATCTTCATGGAACATGATCTTTAATTAATATCCTAATGATTTTTGGCATAAAAGAAAAAACTATAATTTTGACCCAAACAATGTATTGTTGGCTATTGCTACAAATATACCCCAGCGACTTAACACTGCTTTTGTGCTGCAGGGTCATACAAAATATCTTCATGGAACATGATCTTTACTTAATATACTAATGATTTTTGGCATAAAAGAAAAATGTATAATTTTGACCCATACAATGTATTGTTGGCTATTGCTACAAATATACCTGTGCTGCTTATGACTGCTTTTGTGCTGCAGGGTCACATTTATTAATTGTTAATCTGTTATTTTATATTAATTTATTTTATTATTATTTTATTTTATTTATTTATTGAAATTTAAATATTACATATGTATTATTATTGTTAATGTAATTATTATTCATGCAATGTAATATTATTCATGTAATGTATTATTATTATTAATATTATAAATTTTGACATTTATCAATACAATATTAAAATGCAATTGTTTTATCTGGTTATATATTAATTAATGGACCTGAGCTAACATGAACAATTGTTACCAAAGATTAATAAATACTGCAACAGATGTATTGCTCATTGTTATTTAACACATTAACTAACATTACTAATGGGACCTTAATGTAAATTGTTGCCCAAATGGTTTGTGTTGTAACTCATTTGTAAACTGCTTTGGATAAAAGTGTTTGCTGAATTAATGTAAATATTCATTTTTGCCCATACTAAATTAAGTACATTCAAAAACCACCAAAACCTCACAATAAAAAAAATAATCCACCCATAAATCACCAAAAACCACCAAAACCTCACTATAAATAACAAAAACCTAACCAAAAACGCATCAACAAACCACTCATAAACCACCAAAAACCACCATAAACCACAAAAAACACCCAAAACAACTCCAAAAAACAAAAATAAGTCAAACTAAAATCGACTCATAAACCACCAAAACAACCCAAAACCACTTATAATCCACCCAAAACCCACTTGAAATCACAAAAAAGACACCAAAAGCACCAGAAAACAACCCCAAAACACCAAAAACCACTTATAAACTACAAAAAATCCCACTTACAACAAAAAAATCCCACCAAAAACCAAAATAATAAATAAATAAATAAAATGAAAAACACCAAAAAACAAAACAAAAGTCCAACTAAAATCCACTCTTAAACCACCATTAAAAACACACCCAAAACCACTCGTAAACCATGAAAACCACCTACAAACCACCCAAAACTCACAATAAATCACAAAAAAAAAAAAAAAAAAACACCAAAAAACACCCATAAACCAAACAAAAAAAAAATTAATTCAGCCAAATTCAATTTATGATAAAAAAAAAAAAAAAAAAAAAAAAAAAAAAAACACCAGAAAACACCCATAAACCAAACAAACAACAAATTAATTCAACTTAAAAACATTTCCAAGTCAAATCCAATGGCTGTACAAATCATTTCAGCTCTACAATTTTTCTTAAAATCTTGTCTTGTTGAATCTCACGTAACTTAAAAAATGAAGTTGAAATTTGAAGTTATATTTTGATGAGTTAAAGTGATGAAAAAACATGTTGGGGTGACTTATTGATCATATCAATTTTTTTAAATATAGTTCATCGATCAGTTCACCACAGATAAAATCCAGTCACACTCTTAATGTCTTCTGCAGCGTGATGCATTACAATTAATCTGCAGTGATTTTAAACAACACTTTATGATTGTTTTTTGTTCGTTTTGTTGTGAGATGATTCATTCAGAGAGACATCTGGAGAACTGAAGTAATCACATTCACTGCTGATGCTTCAGCGAAGGCCACACAAGCGGTCAGTCTGATAAGCACACACATCTGTCACCATGGAAACCGCACAACAACACACACTCGGCTCAAGACGTCTGGAGACACAAACACGGCTGCGTCTCGTTTCGCTTCCGGCGCTTCCTTTCATGGGCAGCTCAGCGAGCGTCTGCTGTCTGACTCACATTCACACACATCTGATATGAACTCAAACCGAAATACATGCAAACACTTCACAAGTTCATGCACTAATAAATCAGCACAGAAATCTTCATGTTTTTCTGGTATGCCAGTCTATTATATGAACTAATTCAGCTGCTTAATGTAGGGGTAATGTCAGTATTGCTATTTATGATTTTATACAATTCATACTTTCAATTAAGAAATTGCAATAATAACCAGTCCAATCACTATCAGTCCAATCACAAATAGAGGACAGAATGTGAAAATGTACTTTCTCTTTTGTGAAAAAAAATAAATAAAAAATAAATAAAATAAAATAATAAAATTAATAAAAATAAAATAAAATAAAATAAAATAAAATAAAATAAAATAAAATAAAATAAAATAAAATAAAATAAAATAAAATAAAATAAAATAAAATAAAATAAAATAAAATAAAATAAAATAAAATAAAATAAAATAAAATAAAATAAAATAAAATAAAATTAAATAAAATTAAATTAAAAATAAAGGGCAGAAAATAATTAAATGTAATCAAATAAACAAAATATAAGGGAAAAAGGGTGAAAATATTAAAATAAATTAAAATATAAAAAAATATATATAAGTGAAATATAATCAAATATAACAATATAAGTGAAAAAATTAGGGATGCACTGAAATGAAAATTCTTGGCCAAAGCCGAAACTGAACAAAATGAAACACTGGGCCGAACGTGGTTTTTCACATTTTTCCCCCCAATTTTTTTCACCATTGCGTAAATTCAATAGCCAAAAATGGTTTTTTTACTGATTTGTCTTACTTTTCAAAGAAAAAATCAATTACAAAACAACAATTTAAAAATACTTACTTAACACTGAACATTTTTTAACATTCTAGCAGACATTATACCAACAAAGCACAATTTAACTTAAAATTAATAAGTTAGTAAAATAATATTTTTTGGCCATTTTTGAGACCTCCCTCTTGAATCAGGCATGTATTTTTACTGTACAAATAAATGCAGGCTTGCTGAGCAGACGGGACTTCTTTAAAAACATTAGAATATATTACCCAATTTGAACACTATGTGTGTCAGGGATTCATCACAGTCACTGCAGTCACCAGCCAGGATAATCACCCGATCACAGTCACCTGAGTTCTAATCACCCGCACCTGCTGTCACCAATCAAGCCACACTACAAATACACACACATCACAGTCACTCACTGTCCGGTCTACCGTTCACTCCTATGGACTGTTCTGGACTCCCTATACGATATTCTCCTAGAAAGACTTACCTTCTGGTTCTCCTGCGATCCTCCAACGCCTCCTTGGAATCTGTTCCACGATCTCCAACGAAACCGGCATAAGATACTCACCATCAGAACCCTGCAGAGGCAGATCAACAAAGTCACTTACGAACTCCGACTCCCACCCAGGTACCGAATTCACCCCACTTTCCATGTTTCACTCCTTAAACCTCACTCTCCCTCTGCTCCAGGACCCACCGAACCCGACGAACCTCCTCCTCCAGAAATCCTTGACCAACCATCCATGTACCTGGTCCGAGACATCCTGGACTCGCTGCGACGGGGTGGTCGGCTGGAGTATCTAGTAGACTGGGATGGTTATGGACCGGAGGAACGTTCTTGGGTGGCCAGGGACGACATTCTGGACCCTTTGCTACTGGAGGACTTCCATCGCACCCATCCTGGTCGCCCCGCACCCAGAAGCCGTGGTCGCCCCATGAGGGCGTCAGGAGCCGCCCCTGGAGGGGGGGGGTAATGTCAGGGATTCATCACAGTCACTGCAGTCACCAGCC
>NW_015656162.1:310490-310784 GCF_001515625.1 Sinocyclocheilus rhinocerous
TTACCTTCTGCGATCCTCCAACGACTCCTTGGAAGCTGTTCCACGATCTCCCACGAAACCGGCATCAGACGCATCAGACAAGAACTCAGATAAGAACCCTGGAATCATTCACTCTGTTGACACTCACCTACCTTAACCTAACCCATTCCACTCCTCCACATCCTGTACCAATAAACCATCCTGTCTTTCACTTACCCGTTGTGTCTGGCCTTGCTTTATGACAGAAGACCGGACCAATACAAATACCTCCATGGATCCTCGACCTCCCACACCCGCAGAAGTCCTGGAGGAGCT
>NW_015656162.1:311320-312192 GCF_001515625.1 Sinocyclocheilus rhinocerous
TCATTAAAGAAATAATTTCATATTTCCATAGTAATAATAATAAAATTAATAAAATAAAATAAAATAAAATAAAATAAAATAAAATAAAATAAAATAAAATAAAATAAAATAAAATAAAATAAAATAAAATAAAATAAAATAAAATAAAATAAAATTAAATAAAATTAAATTAAAAATAAAGGGCAGAAAATAATTAAATGTAATCAAATAAACAAAATATAAGGGAAAAAGGGTGAAAATATTAAAATAAATTAAAATATAAAAAAATATATATAAGTGAAATATAATCAAATATAACAATATAAGTGAAAAAATTAGGGATGCACTGAAATGAAAATTCTTGGCCAAAGCCGAAACTGAACAAAATGAAACACTGGGCCGAACGTGGTTTTTCACATTTTTCCCCCCAATTTTTTTCACCATTGCGTAAATTCAATAGCCAAAAATGGTTTTTTTACTGATTTGTCTTACTTTTCAAAGAAAAAATCAATTACAAAACAACAATTTAAAAATACTTACTTAACACTGAACATTTTTTAACATTCTAGCAGACATTATACCAACAAAGCACAATTTAACTTAAAATTAATAAGTTAGTAAAATAATATTTTTTGGCCATTTTTGAGACCTCCCTCTTGAATCAGGCATGTATTTTTACTGTACAAATAAATGCAGGCTTGCTGAGCAGACGGGACTTCTTTAAAAACATTAGAATATATTACCCAATTTGAACACTATGTGTGTCAGGGATTCATCACAGTCACTGCAGTCACCAGCCAGGATAATCACCCAATCACAGTCACCTGAGTTCTAATCACCCGCACCTGCTGTCACCAATCAAGCCACACTACAAATACACACACATCACAGTC
>NW_015656162.1:312215-312789 GCF_001515625.1 Sinocyclocheilus rhinocerous
TCTGGACTCTCTATACGATATTCTCCTAGAAAGACTTACCTTCTGGTTCTCCTGCGATCCTCCAACGACTCCTTGGAAGCTGTTCCACGATCTCCCACGAAACCGGCATCAGACACTCACCCTCAGAACTCAGATAAGAACCCTGGAATCCTTCACTCTGTTGACACTCACCTGCCTTAACCTAACCCGTTCCACTCAGCCACATCTTGTATCAATAAACCACCCTGTCTTTCACTTACCCGTTGTGTCTGGCCTTGCTTTATGACAATGTGTGAATGTAATAAATGTATTAAGAGCTGTTGTTGTTGTTGTTGTTGTTGTTGTTGTTGTTATTATTATTATTATTATTATTATTATTGTCTTTTTATTTTACAGAACAACAGTAAAATTACAATACTAATAACATTTATGAATGTTGATGGAGTTCTTGCTTTTTCTCAGCTTTTATTTTGGCAGAAACCCACAGGAAAAGTATTTTTTTTTTTTTTTTTTTTTTTTTTTTTTTTTCGAGTGGGGGCGGTGGAGTAATTGATAATGAGCAACACCTGCACCACTCACCGGTCTCGAATCCCAT
>NW_015656162.1:312971-316129 GCF_001515625.1 Sinocyclocheilus rhinocerous
CTCTTGTGCTGAATGAAAATCGTTCACATTAGTGGTAAATAAACAGCCAGTTTTTAAAAGGAACAAATTTAGGTTACGGGAATGTTTTCTAAAATGTTGAAATGTCCAGTTTTCTTGTTGTGATTATAATGTTACGTAAAGGTTACACAAATGTTTCTTACGGTGTTCCACAGACTTTATTTTCACCCAAATTAAAACATTATTTGAATGTTTATTTGTAACATTCTAACAGGTTAAAAAACGTTTCGTAGAATGTTCGGTTACACTTTATTTTAAGGTGTCCTTGTTATAGTGTAATTACACATTTAAGTACGGAGTAATATTCATTAACTATATGTACTTACTATATTTATTTTTTTTAGGGTTACTTGCATGTAATTATGCATAATTAATTATTATAATAGTAAGTACATGTAACATGTGTAACAAGGACACCTTAAAATAAATAGTTACCAAATGTTCATCAAGTGCAAATAACATCATGATGTCGTTCTAAGAATGTGAGAATGTTCCCTGTTAGCTGGGACCCAAAAATGAAATAAAATGCATATCGTGTACATAATATCTCAGTTGAGTTCTTCAGCGGTGGAGAAGCAAAGCGGCGCTCAACAGAAAACACATGCTCAGATTACCGTATAAACTGAGAAAAGAAGCGTCTGAATGGAAGCAGATGCAGTTACATAACAGATGGACTGCGGTTTGCTTTCAGAGCTCATCAGAATGACAGAGAAGTGCTGGACTGAGCTCTGATGGACCAAACACGTGTGGCATTTCTCTCATAGCTCATTCCTGGAGAGACTCAGAGCTGCGTCATGAAGAGACGCTTTGTGCCGTGAATGTTGGGAAGAGACGAGAGCTGCATTCAATACATTCATCTGCTTATTAGTTTACTAGAGTAAGCATCACTAGAACCTTCTGTGAGTGTTAAAGCTGATTCCTCAGATCATGTGCACCATTTGTAAACGATGTACACATGTAAACACCTGAAGAAACTCTACAGACGCACACTGAAGGACCCCAAGAACATCTACAGACCACAAGATCTCACCTAGCAACCAGTGAACACCATAGCAACTGCACAGCAACTGTTAAGATGAAACAAAGTGTCAGCCTTGGGTAAATGGTAAATGTGACTTTATATCTGCACAATTCTAAGAAAAAAGTCAGAATTGCGAGAAAAAAAGTCAGAATTGTGAAATATTAACTGAGAATTGTGAGGGAAAAAAAAGTCAAAATTGCAAATTATAATGTCGGAATTGCAAGAAAAAAGTCAGAATTGCAAATTATAAAGTCAGTATTGCAAATTATAAAGTCAGTATTCACAGAAAAAAAGTCATAATTGTGAGATATAATGTCAGACTGGAAAAAGTATAGTCAGAATTGCGAGTTATAAAGTCAGAATTGTGAGAAAAAAGTTAATTGCAAGGAAGAAGTAGAATTGCGAGATATAAAATCATAATTGCAAATTATAAACTCAGAATTGTGAGAAAAAAGTCAGAAAAGCATGGCTGCATGGACAGAGTTTTGCCCAGAACAGAACCATACTGTTAACACTAACAGTATGCAATATAATTGTAATAAATATACTTTGACAAAAGTGGTCCTGACTAAAAAAGTAAATTGCGAGACAAAAGTAGGAATTGTAAGATAAAAAGTATCAATTACCTTTTTTTATTTCATGGTGGAAACAGGCTTCCATAGCTTTCTGTCAATTTTATAACTGTATTCAAGCAATTATAATATTATCTCAATGCTAAAATAACAGTGGTTTGAAGCACAAGTGAATCTGATGAAAGGACCTGAAGCAGGGCTGCAGTGACTCTACTGAGACAGAAGATGAAGATCTTGAAGGATTCATCCATGTGTTCTTTGTAAGATCTCAGAGAACTTGATCAGCTGGTGAGTTTGATGGGTTCAGCTCTGATATCTGATCACAGCGTCTCTGGATCTCTGAGCTCCTGTGAAGAGCCATCAGATCACCGATGAACTTCTAGACACATAGAGTTTCACACCTGATCAGCGAGCAGACGCTCGTCTCCAGAGGAAGCCTGTTATCTCACTGCGGCGAGCAGCGTGGTGTTTTTGGCTGGTGAACATCAGATCTTCAGTTCAGGAGACGTTTGATCCAAAGCCTTGAGTGAATCCCTGCATGACTCACAGGAAACCAGGTCAGATAAACCTCAGACTTCCTGTGATGGAAAAGAGCCTCTGCAGATGCGCCACCACTCCAGACGGGGTTATTATCGCTTACATACAATTAAACCTGTTCAAAAATTACATGCTTGGAAAAAATAAAAAAACAGGAACTGAAATAAAATATTGAAAAACCAGACAACATTTCTCATTTTAATTTTGGTTTAACTTGATGTACTAAAATAAATTAAAAACTGAAATAAAAATTAATAAAACACTATATTAAACTGCAATTAAAAACATAAAAGAGTTGTTATGAAATAAAAAATCCTAAATATATTTAAACATCTAAAATAACATCTTGAAAAATGTTATGTAAAACTAGTGCTCTCAAACGACTAATCGTGATTAATCGCATCCAAAATAAAAGTATTTGTTTACATATTATATGTGTGTACTGTGTATATTTATGTATATATAAAGACACACACATACAGTATATATCTTGAAAATATTTACATTTACTTGGATATATTTATATTCATATAATTTATATTATATATAAATATATTGAATATATAAACATAACATATTTTTCTTAAATATATACATGCATGTGTGTGTATTTATATATACATAATAAATATACACAGTACACACACATATTATGCAAACAAAAAGTTTTATTTTGGATGCGATTAATCGCGATTAATCGTTTGACAGCAAATATATATATATTTGAGATTTTTTATATTTTATTTCAAGTGACAATTTTTTATTTTAATGTAGTTTTTTTTTGTAATGTAGTCAGGTACATATATATTTGGACACAGGCACAATTTTTATTATTTTAGCTGTTGACCAAAACATATTCAAGTTACAGTTATATAATGAATGTGGGCTTAAAGACAACATTTCTCATTTTAATTTTGGTTTAACTTGATGTACTAAAATAAATTAAAAACTGAAATAAAAATTAATAAAACACTATATTAAACTGCAATTAAAAACATAAAAGAGTTGTT
>NW_015656162.1:316240-316479 GCF_001515625.1 Sinocyclocheilus rhinocerous
TTGACTCAAAAGCTGTTTCATGGACAGGCGTGGGCTATTCCTTCATTATTTCTACATCAATTAGGCAGGTAAAAGGTCTGGAGTTGATTCTAAGTGTGTCATTTGCATTTGGAAGCTGTTGCTGTGAACCACATCATGCGGTCAAAGGAGCTCTGCATACAAGTTAAACAGACGATTGTTTGGCTTCAAAATCGAAACAAATCCATCAGAGAGATAGCAGGAACATTAGGAGCGGCCAA
>NW_015656163.1:0-158 GCF_001515625.1 Sinocyclocheilus rhinocerous
GCTAAACCTGCGCAGATTTGGCTTGCATGAACTTCCCAAAGAAATAAATGAGTGAACATAACTTACGAAAAGTAACCCGTCAAACTGGCTAGTGATTTGACAGCGTTACCCGCCACAGCTGATTTTTACCCGCATTTGGCGGGTGTTAATTTCAAACC
>NW_015656163.1:332-1283 GCF_001515625.1 Sinocyclocheilus rhinocerous
AAGACCACTCTCGCTGCTGCATTCTGGATCAGTTGCAGAGGCTTGATAGTGCATGCGGGAAGGCCCGCCAAGAGAGCATTACAATAGTCCAGTCTGGAGAGAACAAGAGCTTGGACAAGGAGTTGTGCAGCTTGCTCTGATAGGAAGGGTCTAATCTTCCTAATGTTGTATAAGGCAAATCTGCAGGACCGGGCCTTTGAAGCAATATGGTCTGTGAAGCTAAACTGATCATCGATCACAACTCCAAGGTTCCTGGCTGTCCTGGTAGGAGTTATGGTTGACGAACCCAGCTGTATATAGAAGTTGTGATGAAGTGCTGGGTTGGCTGAAACCACGAGCAGTTCTGTCACGAGCAGGTGATGGTCCTTCATCCAGCTAGAAATGTCTCTCAGACAGGCTGCAATGCAAACAGCTACCGTCGGATCATCTGGTTGGAATGAGAAGTAGAGTTGCGTGTCATCAGCATAGCAGTGATAAGAAAAGCCATGCTTCTGAATGACAGATCCTAATGATGACATGTAGATGGAGAAGAGAAGAGGTCCAAGCACTGAGCCTTGAGGAACCCCAGTAGAAAGATGTTGTGACTTAGAGAAAGACCTACTTGAGAGGTAAGACTTGAACCATTGGAGTGCGGTTCCTGAGATGCCCATCTTTATGAGGGTGGACAGGAGGATCTGGTGGTTAACTGTGTCAAAAGCAGCAGACAGATCCAGCAAGATGAGTACTGAGGATTTGGAAGCTGCTCTTGCCAGTCTCATGGCTTCATTCATCGAGAGCAGGGCAGTCTCAGTTGAGTGGCCGCTTTTGAAGCCAGATTGGTTGCTGTCCAGGAGGTTGTTCTGTGCAAGAAACATAGAGAGTTGGTTGAACACAACTCGCTCAAGTGACTTTGCAATGAACAGAAGAAGGGATACCGGTCTGTAGTTTTCTAAAAGTGCTGGATTTAGAGAG
>NW_015656163.1:1358-12295 GCF_001515625.1 Sinocyclocheilus rhinocerous
CCACCCTAACTGAAATTATGCATTTTAAATTCGAATATAATTCAAATTTTGATAATATTTAAGTACAAAATTCGAATGTAGTTTTTCAGCCATTTTGACAGCCCTAATACACACTAAGGTCGTCAAGTTTTTTGATTTGCACCATTTCCTCTCTGCAGCCCTGAGTCTAGAGTGATGTTCACGGAGAACATTGGACAGCCAGGGGGCAGAAGGGGTAGTACGTGCTGGTCTGGATCAAAGGGGGCAAAAGTTGTCTAAGCAAGATTTTAGAGTGGAGCAGAGAGTGTCAGTAGCACTGTTTGTGTCCAGTGCTGAAAACTGAGCGGGTGAAGGAAGTGAGGATGAAACCATAGAGGATAGGCGATAGGGAGAGAGTGAGCGTAGGTTACGCAGAAAGGTGACCTGCGGAGGAGTGTGTGCTATGTCAGGAGTTAGTGTGAGGTTAGAAGTGATGAGGAAGTGGTCAGAGATGTGCAGTGGAGTAACTAAAGTGTTGTCAGTGGAGCAATAGCGTGTGTAGATGAGGTCCAGTTGGTTACCTGATTTGTGAGTAGCCATAGTAGACACTCGCTTGAGATCAAATGAGGCGAGCAGTGTGTTGAAGTCAGCAGCCTGGGGTTTTTCTTGGTGGATGTTGAAGTCACCGAGCAGTACCAGAGGAATACCATCTTCAGGAAAGTTTGATAGTAACACATCCAACTCCTCCAAGAAGTTACCCAGTTGACCGATGAGGTCCAGTTGGTTACCTGATTTGTGAGTAGCCATAGTAGACACTCGCTTGAGATCAAATGAGGCGAGCAGAGTGTTGAAGTCAGCAGCCTGGGGTTTTTCTTGGTGGATGTTGAAGTCACCGAGCAGTACCAGAGGAATACCATCTTCAGGAAAGTTTGATAGTAACACATCCAACTCCTCCAAGAAGTTACCCTGTTCACCTTGGGGACGATAAACACACTATTAGATCTAAAACAAGCATGCAATTTATTTCCCAGCTGTTTATCTTCACAGACATAACCGACTGCTTTTGTAACTCATGTGTGTTTTTAACGTAAACTTGTGTGTGAATGAGAACTTAGTTTAGTACTCGCATGCTGTGACAGCCGCTTTCTGTCCGTGTGCTTCGGATGTGTGCACTCAGAAAACCGAATTTTAAACTAATATGGTTTAAAACGCATGATTTCAGCGCGATAAACATGATAATCAAAACCAAAACAGATGTTTTTAGCAGTAAAGGCGCAGCTCTATTCTGGAAAAGGGGGCGGGGAGCAGCAGCTCATTTGCATTTAAAGAGACAGGCACGAAAAACAGCGTGTTTCTGCTTCCACTCAAAATAGGCATTTTCAAAATAATATAATAATCTGTGTGGTATTTTGAACTGAAACTTCACAGACACATTCTGGGGACACCTGAGACTTATATTATATATCGTAAAAAGGGGCATAATATGTCTCCTTTAAGCTTCTATAGTCATTATTATTTATATACTAATATAGTTTTAAGCAATATTTTGAATGAGCTTTTTTATGTTTTCATTGTAGTTCAGTTTTTAGTAATTTTGTTTAATTTATAATTTATTATTTTTTGTTTTATTATTTAGGTAAAAATTTTTTTTTCAGTTTTAGTTCAGTTTTTATGTTATCAGAATGAGCTTTATTGCCAGGTATGTTTACACATACGAGGAATTTGTTTTCGTGACAGAAGCTTCCACAGTGTAACAGAATGACAGTGACAGAACAAAAAACACAGATAATAAAAAATAGAACAAGTAAATAAGGAATAAAAATATATAAATTGACAGTTGTATGTGCAGGTATATTACAATAGACAGTTTTTGTATGTACAGATACTGTATATTATGTGCAAATTTGAGGTGTAGACCGAGTATGAGTGTTAGATAAATAAGTGTATGAGTGAATAAATAGTGTGTGTTCCACAGTTATTGTTAAGTGTTCAAGTCGCTGGAAGTGAACTGAGTCCTTATTTTTTCAGAATAATTCCTCTTTGCCACTCTGATCTCCTTTTCCAGTGTGTATTTTGCCTGTTTATCAGTTTATGTTTGTCATTGACTTATTTATATTTAATTTTATTTCAGCTTAATTTCAATTAACAAAAATATTTTTAATAGGTTTAGTTTTAATTGTTGTCTAGATGTTCTCCAGGTAGGGAGCTCAGTAGGTTTTAGCTTTTAGCTCAGTAGTTTTATATTCTCCATTTCTTAAGCTTCTACTATAGTCATAATTATACTATTATAGTTTTTATTCATATTTTGAATGAGCTTTTTTTATATTTTCATTTTTTTTTTGGTAATGGTAATTTTATGTGATTTTGATACTTTTATTACTATTATTTTAAATTACTGTTTAGGTTTAATTTATTATTTATATATATATATATATATATTTAAATTTTACTATTTAGGTTTAGTTTAGTTTCAGTTTTAATTTTTATTTATTTCCAACTCACAATTTTAGTGTTTCAACTTAATCTTATTTCAGTTAGCTGCCAGGGCAACCTTTCTAATTTCGTTTAGTTTGTTTTCATCTAATATTTATATTTTATTTTATTTTAACTTCATTACATTTAACAAAAAATGTCTATAATAGTTTTGGTTTTAGTTCTAGTTAATGATAATAACCCAGATGGTGCCGTAAGATGTTGTCTAGGTAGGGAACTTAGTATGCTTTAGGACACAGCTTTGTCTTCTCCATTTCTTAATTTCATATAGTCAGTGCTAGAGGACCATCAACCGAACCTCACATTAAATACCCTGCAAATCTCTTCTTAAGTGCATTTGATATGATCAGAATTATACTGATCTTTCCTTTGTGAAGGATTTCTGTAGTATTATGCCTCTCATGATTATCACAAAGGTACAATTTTTGCAGTCTATATGCAGTCTTTTAGACGCAATAAAGCGATCGCGGTGACCTTTAAAAACATTCACCCAGCGTGATTTCCATTACTCCTCAATAACTGTATCGCTCAGGCCGTTCGGTGCGGCTGTTGTTCTCGAATGCGTCCCTGGAGACTCCAGCCTCATTCAGAAGTGTTTTAATTCGCCCGCAGTGTGAAGTTAGCGTCTATAAAAGGTGTTTCATTAGCTGGTGTGGGGGGTCTAAGAATAGACCGCAGACCTCATTAAAGCGACACGAGGCCGTTCCTGAGAGAACTGGGCGGACGTGAGTCAGTCGACCACCTCAAGACGCTCTCTGACTCTGAGCGCCGGAGAAAAACAGTGACTCACGCTTTGATTGAATTGGGACGGAGCCGACCGTGCGGACCTGTCCCACTTACCTGGCTGCCTCTAAACTGTTGGGTGAAGTCATTAGCGCGGCACGGAGGAACACGCTGTCGGTTCAGGACTCTGATGAGGAGAAGAGGAGCTGACAGCCCCGCTCACGTCTGACCTCACAGTCGCTAACGGTTTAACGTCACCGTTTATACTTCACTGCTTTAAGATTATGGATAGTTTCACTGTTTTCAGTGACTGACCCAGTTAGCACACGCTTGTCTCAGAGATGCTTCTTAAAGATCATCTGGAAAGCATCAATCTATTTTATCATCAATCTATTTTATCGCTCATTTTTGTGCACAAACTTTTTGTGTATTTATATACTATTATAGTATTTATTAATATTTTGAATTAGCTTTTTTATACTTCCAGTTTTCATTTTAATTTTAGTTAGTTTTACTAATTTTGTGCTTTTGTCATTTTTATTAGTTTTTTATATTTAGTTTTTAATATTTAGCTTTTTAAAATTACAGTTTTAGTTATTTTAGTACTTAAAATTATTTTGTCAGTTAGTTGCAAAGACAACATTTATATTTTTTAAAGCTAATATTAATCTAATTTTATTAATCTAATTATTGTCTTTTTTAGATTTAAATTAACAAAAATATTTTAATAGTTTTAGTTGCTTGATGCTTGTAAAAGCATCACAGTCTATTTTATCACTTATTTTGTGCATAAACCATACAAATCAGTGTTATTTTAGTATTATTCACTTCATTTTGATTGTAGTTTAAGTTTTAGTAATTTTATGTGATTTTGTCATTTTTATTAGTGTTTTAATATTTCTTTTTACCTTTATTTATTATTATTATTATTATTACTATAATTATTAGTTTTAGTAATTTTAGCACTTCAACTTATTTTATTGCAGTTAGTTGCAAAAGCATCCTTTCTATTTGATTGATTTTTTTAAAGGTTATTTTATTATATTTATTTCAGCTTTATTTAAATTAATGAAAATGATTTTTAATAGTTTTAGTTTGCTTGGTGCTTGTAAAATATAGTTTGGAAAGCATCACAATCTATTTTATCCCTCATTTTTGTGTACAAACCATAGAAATCAGTGTTATTTTAGTATTATTTATATACTATTTTTATATATATATATATATATACACACACTACTATATACTATTTATTCATATTTTTAATTATTTAATTTTATGTGCTTTTATCATTTTTATTAGTTTTTTTAATTTCTATTTAGCTTTTTTGTTTACTTATTTTATTTCATTTAGTTGCAAAAGTTATTTTATTAATATTTTATTTTATTTCAGTTTTATTTAAATTTAGTGAAAACTTTTTTTGAATAGATTTAGTTTTAGTTAACTTTACAAATCATCTCTGAAATTCTTATTGGCCAATGGATGTTTGAGTTTTGTTTCCAATTTTGCTGAAATCCAGTTTGCTGTGTTCCAGCTTGATTTTCTTTCTACACTTCTTATATTTGGGAAAACTTAAACTAAATTTTAAGCTCTGTCAGAGCTTTCTCTAGCAAATAAACAAACCAGAAAGAACAGATTCACACACATTTAAAATCATAAATGCTGTGAAACATCTGCTAAATGTCGTTCTAACTTCCGTCTGTTTTCCATTCATGTATTTTAATGACATTGCCGATAAAAATGACATCTTCCAGATGAAAATGCACACATTTTGGTGCCGTATGTGCACTAACAACCTTTATCAGCATATTAGCACCACACTTGAGCAGCTAGAGATGTGTGTGAGCAGCAGGGTTTAATGGGTGTGTTTGTGTCTCAGGATCTGTGTGGAGAGACGACAGAGCTGACGGAGCGCTGTGAACTCATCAGTGAGCGACTGCATTACCTGGAAGAGCAGCTTCAGACCGCCATAGAGCAGCACGACATGGACCTCACTCATATCCTTACAGAGCTCTGTGTGTCCGCATGTACTTCTCATTAGATAATTCACTATTAATAGTGCTCATATTTAGTGGTAGGAGTTTGTTCAAACACTAACTCTGAGAATTACAACGTAACTCGTTACTAAGTAGTCGGATGTACAATTTTGACCTAGCGGACGATAAAACATTAAAGAATCCCATAACCCCAAAATCAAACCATAAGCGAGAAACTCAAATCATATGACTATTTTGACTTAGACATAGAAACCACTCAGAACACCATAGCAACCACCCAGAACACCCAAGGAACCACCCTAAAGCACCCTAGCAACGCCCTAGAAACTACCCAGAACACCCCAGTATAGCAACGCCCTAGAAACCACCCAGAACACCCTAGTAACGCAATGCCCGGAAAAAAAAAAACACCCAGAGTGCCTTAGCAACCACCCAGAACATCCTAGCAACACTCTTGCAACCATCCAGATAACCCTAGCAATGCAACACACTAGACACCACCCAGAGCACCTTGGCAACCATCCAGAATATTCTAGCAACCACCCAGATCACCCTAGCAATGCAACACCCTAGAAACCACCCAGAACACCGTAGCAACCACCCAGAACATCCTAGCAACGCCCTATCAACCATCCAGATCACCCTTGCAATGCAACACCCGAGAAACCACCCAGAGCGCCTTAGCAACCACCCAGAACATCAGATTTAGTTTTAGTTAACTTTACAAATCATCTCTGAAATTCTTATTGGCCAATGGATGTTTGAGTTTTATTTCCAATTTTGCTGAAATCCAGTTTGCTGTGTTCCAGCTTGATTTTCTTTCTACACTTCTTATATTTGGGAAAACTTAAACTAAATTTTAAGCTCTGTCAGAGCTTTCTCTAGCAAATAAACAAACCAGAAAGAACAGATTCACACACATTTAAAATCATAAATGCTGTGAAACATCTGCTAAATGTCGTTCTAACTTCCGTCTGTTTTCCATTCATGTATTTTAATGACATTGCCGATAAAAATGACATCTTCCAGATGAAAATGCACACATTTTGGTGCCGTATGTGCACTAACAACCTTTATCAGCATATTAGCACCACACTTGAGCAGCTAGAGATGTGTGTGAGCAGCAGGGTTTAATGGGTGTGTTTGTGTCTCAGGATCTGTGTGGAGAGACGACAGAGCTGACGGAGCGCTGTGAACTCATCAGTGAGCGACTGCATTACCTGGAAGAGCAGCTTCAGACCGCCATAGAGCAGCACGACATGGACCTCACTCATATCCTTACAGAGCTCTGTGTGTCCGCATGTACTTCTCATTAGATAATTCACTATTAATAGTGCTCATATTTAGTGGTAGGAGTTTGTTCAAACACTAACTCTGAGAATTACAACGTAACTCGTTACTAAGTAGTCGGATGTACAATTTTGACCTAGCGGACGATAAAACATTAAAGAATCCCATAACCCCAAAATCAAACCATAAGCGAGAAACTCAAATCATATGACTATTTTGACTTAGACATAGAAACCACTCAGAACACCATAGCAACCACCCAGAACACCCAAGGAACCACCCTAAAGCACCCTAGCAACGCCCTAGAAACTACCCAGAACACCCCAGTATAGCAACGCCCTAGAAACCACCCAGAACACCCTAGTAACGCAATGCCCGGAAAAAAAAAAACACCCAGAGTGCCTTAGCAACCACCCAGAACATCCTAGCAACACTCTTGCAACCATCCAGATAACCCTAGCAATGCAACACACTAGACACCACCCAGAGCACCTTGGCAACCATCCAGAATATTCTAGCAACCACCCAGATCACCCTAGCAATGCAACACCCTAGAAACCACCCAGAACACCGTAGCAACCACCCAGAACATCCTAGCAACCACCCAGATCATCACACTAGCAATGCAACACCCTAGAAACCACCCAGAGCGCCTTAGCAACCACCCAGAACATCCTAGCAACGCCCTATCAACCATCCAGATCACCCTTGCAATGCAACACCCGAGAAACCACCCAGAGCGCCTTAGCAACCACCCAGAACATCGTAGCAACGCCCTAGCCACCATCCAGATTACCCTAGCAATGCAACACCCTAGAAACCACCCAGAACACCTTAGCAACCACCCAGAACATCCTAGCAACCACCCAGATCACCCTAGCAATGCAACACCCTAGAAACCACCCAGATCATCCTAGCAACCATCCAGATCACCCTAGCAACCATCCAGATTACCCTAGTAATGCAACACCCTAGAAACCACCCAGAGCGCCTTAGCAACCACCCAGAACATCCTAGCAACGCCCTAGCAACCATCCAGATTACCCTAGCAACGCAAGACCCTAGAAACCACCCAGAACACCCTAACAACACCCTAGCAACCACCCAGAGCACCTTAGCAACCACCCAGAACATCCTAACAATGCCCTAGCAACCATCCAGATCACCATAGCAATGCAAGACCCTAGAAACCACCCAGAACACCCTAACAACACCCTAGCAACCACCCAGAGCACCTTAGCAACCACCCAGAACATCCTAGCTTCACAGTGGTGAATTTTGCCTGTCCAAACGCCACACTTGTCTTCTGAATATGTAGTTTTAGTCAGTTATTCTGAGCTCATTATGAGTGTGTCTCTAATGGAAGCCCTCAGGGTTTCTTCAGGTCGCTCTGATTGGCTGTTAGGCTGGAATGAAATGATATGTGCGCTCCGTTCTCATGTTCTCGGTTGGGCCTAATAAAAATGACTCATCAGCGCTTCATCATTCTGCTGTCACTTACAGCCACAGGAACACGTCTCTCACGCTCATTAGAGCCACTAATGTAAGTTTAACCCTCCGAAAGAGCTGCTTCACGGAAACCGTCTCGTTTGACAGCACATAGGAACTAAGGATAAACCATTTCTTCCTTTCTTTTTGAGAGATATTGAATATGAGGGATGAGATTTGAGTTATTAGAGAAACCCAGCGCTCAGCAAAGGTTGAAAGGAGGTGACAGACAGAGAAAAGGGATATGGAATCAGAATCAGAATCAGAATCAGAATGAGCTTTATTGCCAGGTATGTTTACACATACGAGGAATTTGTTTTCGTGACAGAAGCTTCCACAGTGTAACAGAATGACAGTGACAGAACAAAAAACACAGATAATAAAAAATAGAACATCGCGCTGTCTGAGCTTCACGAGCGCGCCGGCTCTCTTCCCCGTCTGCGCGTCCTGAAGCGTCTGAACAGCGCCGCAGCTCCCCCGACAACAATGTCCAGCAAAACATCAGAATAATCAAAAACCGGTGAAATATCGGGTGGTGTGTACTTCCGAATGTCCAGCAATTCGTCTCTGGTGAAACTGATTGCAGGGATATAACTAAAGACAGGACAAACTAACAAAAACATAAAAACAACTGCGGAGCACGCCACGGAGGCAGCCATCAGCGTCGGCGCCAGACAGACTAGTCGGCCCGTCACTCTGAAGTGAGATGAAAGCGGTGAGATGAAGGGAAAGGTTGTGATAGTGTGCTGTCATCGCTCTGACATCTTCATATTTCTGGCCACCTGTGTGCTGAGCTTTTGCGTTGACTGAGAGGAAAGCGTATAGATGAGATTGATCTGAACATCCCATCTGCTTCTGCTTCATTCCATCCAACTTTGTTTGACTTCGTTGCTCTATAGCAGTAGTTCTCATGTGGTTTTGCTTCAGGATCAAGGTTTACATTAGACATCGAGGGGCACTAATTTTGATTATTTCATGTCAGCCAGTAGTTTACTGCACATTCACAAAATTTATAATTTATTGATAAATAAAACATTATTATAATAAATTTTTATTCAAATAATATATATACACACAGACATGATTTTTCTATTCTAATCATTTTACATTAATAAATTATAATTAAATCTAATAATTTATATACACTATTTTTCTATAGAAATATTAGAACTTATTACATTATTAAATGATTTGTAAAATTTATAATTAATAATTTATATATTATCATTTATTCATTCTAATAATTTATTAATAATAATTGAATAATTATTTATGAAAAATAAAGTAGGAATATCCCACGTTATTGCATTTTTATTAAAATAATTATTTTAATAATGAATTATTTTTAATTAAATTATTTAACTACATTTTATATAAACATTATTTTTATATAAAAATAAACCCATTTTATAAGTAAATTTTAAATTATTACATTGTTAAAATAAATTATATTTAAATAAAATAATTTGTATTAAAACAAACTTTTTAGGCATCCCAGGTAAACTTTTAATGGTAAATTAAAAACCACTGCTATGTGAATGAAGCACTGCATTAATCAACCTCTTAATGAAAAATGCCATCATGCTAATGATTTGTTGGCTCCATCACGTCTCGCTCTGTTGAAGACACAAATCAAACCTTGACAGAATATTATGTCAGAATCATATGCTCAGATATGCGAACTATAAATCAGCCAAAAAATCTTATATAATCTTGTTAATTTGCGTCTTATGATGGAGTTTGATTAATCCGCTCGAGTATGAGGAGTAAATGAAGCCTCCTGCAGTGTCTTGTCTCATAGACTTTCATTATACGTGCATGAGGTTTGGTTTTCATGTAACTTGAGGAACACATAGCACTGGTTTGATTGCACTGGTTAAGCAGGAAGATGAGCAAATAAACACATAATAAGCTGAGGTTTGTGCCTGAGGAACTTCATTAGATCCGTCCATTCAGCCGGAGGGAGATCTTACCGATCCTCTTTCATAATTCATGAAGCGCTCTTTAACGGCTGCTTAATTATGAATGGGGACAATCTGGGGCCATTTGGAGAGCAAAACGTGCCCGTCAGGCCCCATCTGCCACAAGAGACGCCCCCTTTGATTCGCCACTTACACCGGACACTCGGTCCCACTCAGACGAGTTTAACAATCCAGCGGTGATGAGGGCAGAGCCCGTTCTCATGAAACCCGCATCAATTATTTAGGCGAGATTGCTTGAACTGAACGCGGTCCGTCGGGGAGATGAACCGAGCCTCTGAATTATGAAGGGCCGTTTGGGGGAGGAGACGTGATCGCATAATTGTGAAATCTGTGTCAGGTGGTCGGGCCAAACATCATGAAAGTCTTTTTAAGATGTATGTAGTGTGTGTAACTGAAGAATGATGTGAACTGGGTCCAAAATTATCTTTCATGCCACACCAGCTAATAGTGGGTAAATTAAAAAAGAAAAATTATTTTATTATTAATAATAATAATAATAATGCTTGATTGGTAACAATTTTATATATACAGTGGGTACGGAAAGTATTCAGACCCCCTTAAATTTTTCACTCTTTGTTATATTGCAGCCATTTGCTAAAATCATTTAAGAAATTAACTTAAATGATTTTAGCAAATGGCTGCAATATAACAAAGAGTGAAAAATTTAAGGGGGTCTGAATACTTTCCGTACCCACTGTATATATATAAATCAAAATAATTCTATTTAAATCGTATTTTAAATTATTTCAATTTTCATCTTTACAAAAAGAATGCATGGCTTGTAATAAAAATTTTATTACAGTTTTTTAAAGAAATGTATAGCATATGAATGGCCAGTATGAACTATATATTGAAAATAATTGTATTAAGTTGTTATAATAATAATATAATAATAATATTATATTTTTTGTATATAAATTTCTTACAGCCATGCAAGGTTCAAGGTTCTTTATTTGTCAATGTAGTGAAATAATTTTTCTCTAGTTTCTGCATTATACATTACTAC
>NW_015656163.1:15117-16626 GCF_001515625.1 Sinocyclocheilus rhinocerous
CTACTATATTTTTATTATAAATATTATTTATATTAGATTAAATTAGATTTTTATAAAAAGGCTGATTTAATGAAAATATAGTATAATTAATGGCCGATAATGAAATTATTTTTAAGTAATTGTATTGTATTTAAATATTATTTTAATAAGAAAAAACTATATATATATATATATGTATATATATATATATAGTGCCTTGCAAAAGTATTCATACTTATTCATTTCTTTCATGTTTTATGTTGCTGCCTTATGTTAAACTGCTTTAAATTACTTTCTTTTTTTTTATCAACATCAATCTACACTCCATACACCATACTGAAAAATTATTATTAATGCATTTATTTATTTACTGCATTGGTTTTATTAAATGTTTTTAAAATTGCCATTTTTATTAAAAGTGTATTTTTGTTTCTATGACAATTGAACCCTGAAGCATATTTGTCTTGAATTTTTAGGCATATTAACATATTTAAAACAAAAAAATAGGCATCCCAGGTAACCTTCTGAAGTAAATACTGTTAGAGCTGTGGCAGATTTAGTATTTCATTCGCAGACTGTTTTTGTGAGGGTCAGACTTTTGTTATTACAGCTTGATTAAACCCATGTATTGTGTTGTAGTTCTTCATAAAGCTGTCTGGCTAGTTACCGACCGATTTCTATTCTTGTTTGGTGTTCGATGTGGAATTTTGGATCCTGTCTGAGCCTCTGTTTCTATTGTTTGTGGATGTTGGTGTGTGAATGAGTAGAAAACATCTGGTGACATTTTCTTTAACTCTAATGGCCACTGTCCTTAGAGAAGGAGGTTCAGGAAGTGAAGGCTGCTCTTCAAGCGATGCTGTCTCAGCTGAAGGAGGAGGAAGAGGAGGATGAAGAGAAGTATTGTGATGTAGAAGAAGAGGAGCATTACTTCAGTGACAGCTGGGAAATCTGAACAGACTCATGATTTATATTTATGTTGCATTCACGGTGCCTGTGCAAGTCTGTTTTCATACTGTCATCTTGCACTGAGCTCTCGCACTTAAAGAGAATAGTTCCTCTTATTCTAGTTTCATTTACTTGCCCACATGTAATTTTAAAAGCACTGTACTGTACTCTGTGCTGCATTTTAGTCTTTTATTTTATTTTTTTCAAAAAATCTAATTTTTGTTTCATGCAAGTGAGAAAATAAAGTGTTTTGAATGACATGTGGGTGAGTAAATGTTAACAGAAATCATTTTTGGGTGAATTATTTCTTGATTAGGACCTCTAACCATGTGCATCTCGTCAGGAGTTGCCTTAAAATATAAAATATAATTCGTGTCAGTGTTGTCAACCACTATTTTATTCTTATTCTAATCAGTTAGTGTTTATTTATTTACTTACTATATTTTACAACTGTTTATTTGCTTTGACATCACATTGCTTATTTCATCACGAGTTATTTTAGTATATTTAAACAGCATGGCATCCTATTTATTTATTTAAATTGCTTTGATTATATCATTATTATTTCAGAAAAAAAAAAAAACA
>NW_015656163.1:17515-33018 GCF_001515625.1 Sinocyclocheilus rhinocerous
CTGGGTTGTATTTAACCCAGCATTTTTTAGAGTGTAGTATATAAAGACCAATAAACACCTAATGCCTAAATCTGAAAAAGTAAATGGAAACATACCTGTCATTCAGAATGTGAGCTCAGGATTGAAATGTTAGCTTAACTCTTTTACACCGTACGACTGAACTCTGAACAGTGTTTTCAGGTTCATGACAGAAGTTTGTGGTGCTTTGATGAAACCACTGTATTTCAGCCCTGCTGATGTTCTGTGAATTATAAGGGTTATGTAGCATTAAGTGCCTTTTTTTAATCATCTCCTTATTTGAAGCAGAAACAGGTGCTTTTTTAAAGTCTTAATATGTTTTACTTTTTAAAGAATGCACTTTTGAAATGTAAGCTGTTTTTGTCTTTGTGTGGATTTCTCCTGTAGCAAAATGTCATTTGTTTGTACTAATCATATGAATGTATATTTGCATGTTCATCAACTGGTTTTACTCACCACTATTTTTTCATTTTTTTCCCCCCCAGAACTTAAATTGTTAGTATTATACATACATTTTTATTGTTTTTAAATACATTAGATACCCCTGCTTAAATGCCTTTGTATTTTTTTCCAACAGAACAAGTTTAGTTTGTAAAATAGGACACCAAACCGCACAATTTGATAACATCATCATGAAAAGATATTTACCGTCCGTTTGTGTAATATGAATCAGAACAGATTTGCAGAAATGTAGCATTGCATCAGTGTCTCAGCAATGGATGCTCTGCAGTGAATGGGTGCCGTCAGAATGAGAGTCCAAACAGCTGATAAAAACATCACAATAATCCACAAGTAATCCACACCACTCCAGTCCATCAGTTAATGTCTTGAGAAGACAGAAGCTATATGTTTGTAAAAAGCAAATCCATTAAGATGTTTTCAACTTTGAACAGTCGTTTCTGGCTACAGTACGAGTCCATAATCCATAATAACGCTTCCTCCAGTGAAAAAGTCCATCTCCTTTTGTCTCTCACATCAAAATCCAGCCACATATTTGTTTAGAGCTGTTTAAACGCTGCTTGATCTGTGCAGATTTCTCTCCTGATTCAGACAAGACCACTTTATCACTGGAGGAAGCGTTATTATGGATTATGGAATCGTATTTTAGCAACGGCTTGAAGTTAGAAACATCTTGACAGATTTGTTTCTTATAAACACGCAGCTTTAGGTTTCACAAGAAGTTAACTGCTGGACTGCAGTAGTGTGGATTACTTGTGGATTATTGTGATGTATTTATCAGCTGTTTGGACTCTCATTCTGACGGCACCCATTCACTGCAGAGCATCCATTGCTGAGCAAGTGATGCAACGCTACATTTCTCCAAATCTGATGAAGAAACAAACTCCTTTACATCTTGGATGGCCTGAGGATGAGCACATTTTCAGCAAGTCTTAATTTTTGGGTGAACTATTCCTTTAAAGGGGTCATATGATGCAATTTCATTTTTTCCTTTCTCTTTGAAGTGTTACAAGCTCTTGGTGCATAAAGAAGATCTGTAAATTTGCAAAGACTAAAGTCTCAAATCCAAAGAGATATTCTTTATAAAAGTTAAGAGTACACAAAATAATGTTCTTTTTAGCAGCATCATATGACCCCTTTTAACACTCCATCCCAAACCCTTGAGTTTGATCAGATGAGCGTCACGTCGTCACTCAGCAATGAACACATCCAGCAGAATAATAGTGCAGGTTTATGAGCGGCACATGCATCAGCTGGAGGCGGATCACACGCGGCACCTGCAGCCTTCAGTGGACAGGTACAATCTTGTCTCCTAATTGAATCTTTGTTTATGCCACGTTGCTGCTGCTCAGGTGGATTCGTTTCGCCCTTCTCTATGGAAACAGACCAGTTGGTGTGCTTGCGGTACACACAGCATGTAGAGATGCTTCTTATTTTAAGTTTGTTCACTGAAGGAAAATTGACTGAATTAAATGTGAAATAGGCTTGTAGCTGTCTTTATAAACGTTGACGTGAATAACAAAATATTTACTGTCAAAGGGATATTTCACCCCAAAATTAAAATTCTTACTCACCCTCATGTCGTTTCAACCCCGTAAGATCACAAATGAAGATATTTGTGATGAAATCTGAGAGCTCTCTGACCCTGTATAGACCGCAACTTAGGGCTGCACGATTATGACAAAAATCATAATTGTCGATTATTCCCTTGAAATTGCGCTTATTAATTACGATTATCACAATTTACATTGAATGATGTTTATACCATTGTTTGAAGAAACTGCATGCCATATTTTTATATGAAAATAAACAAGCTGAAAACACTCAAAGAGAAAATCTTTTATTGCTTTTCTATAGCATTAAGGCTCAAATGTCAACTGTACATCGGATTGGTTTCTTCTTTAAATAATAAAAAAAGTTAAAATATGAATGGTATTATAATGTAATACCATTTAGTTTATGTAAAACTAAAATTTAAACAATAGAAAAACCCTTAAGATAACATGTAGAAAGAAAAAAACATCTTAAGCACTCAGAATAAGTGGACGATAAATAATAAATAATATTGAACGATAAATAAGTGGACTTTGAACGATTAATTGCCGCTTTGAACGATTACATAATTGTGGCATCTGTAATTGTAATCGCGATTAGAAATTCGATTAATTGTGCAGCCCTACCGCAACGCAACTGAAATGTTCCCAGGCCCAGAAACGTAGTAAGGACATCGATAAAACAGTCCATGTGGCATCAGGGGCTCAACTTCAATTTTGCGAAGCTACGAGAATACATTTTGTGTGCAAAGAAAACAAAAATAATTTATATAACAATTCTTCTCTCCCAGTTAACGTTCTTCCGCCAGATGCGTGCACTTCCTCCTGAATGTCAACAACACTGATTACGTTGATTACGTTCAGGGGAAAGCGCAAAAATTGAAGTTGAGCCACTGATGTCACGTGGACTGTTGTACCGATGTCCTTACGTTTCTGGTTCTGGGAACAGTTCAGTTGCGTTGCTGTCTATGGGGGGTCAGAGAGCTCTCGGATTTCATCAAAAATATCTTCATTTGTGTTCTGAA
The DNA here is from genome assembly GCF_001515625.1 of Sinocyclocheilus rhinocerous. Classification (NCBI taxonomy): domain Eukaryota; kingdom Metazoa; phylum Chordata; class Actinopteri; order Cypriniformes; family Cyprinidae; genus Sinocyclocheilus; species Sinocyclocheilus rhinocerous. Next base: position 20,571 of record NW_015656163.1, read on the forward strand.
GATGAACGAAGGTCTTGCGGGTTTGGAACGACACGAGGGTAATTAATGACAGAACTATCACTTTAAACTTACTTTTTTGATACGTTATTTATTTATATATTTTCTCCTAAATCAAGTAAAAAAGGCCGGGTTTGGGCCTGTTGTTTTCATAATTGCTAAAGACTGTAGAGAGAACATCAATAGCAAAATAAAACCCAGGCAATTTTTTTAATTTTCCTGGCCAGGACACGTCTGGGAAAAAGGGCATGTATGGTTAGCCTACCCTACTTTTGATGGTCTAAAATGCTATTTTAAATGCTGTTTCCTACTATCTATATCAGTTTACTATGCAGATATAACTAAGTCATGCTTTGGTTGATCTAAAAACTGATTGTGAAACGAACTGAATGCTGGAACTAGGGATGGGCGTATCGATACAAAGTATCGATATATCGATACTGACGCGAGAATCGAAAGTATCGATACTCAAACAAAAATATCGATACTAAGGTGCATTTTATTTACCAGTGGTTTTGTTTATTTAACAACAATACTAATAATAATGCGTGGAACTGTCATAGAGCCTCTGAAAAAGGTGTTTTTGTTTTTAAACACTGGCTCAACCAATCGCGTGAGTCGTGGGCGGAGCTACATGAATGTCTGACCAATGGAAGATGGGGAGAGTTTGGGAAGCCTGCTCAGCATTGTTATTTTACCATTATTTATATACTATCTTTAATTAATATTTGTGATTTTGCTTTTATTTTACATTTTTATTTTCATTTTAGTTTGTTTTAGTTATTTTCATGTGCTTTTGTCATTTTTAGTATTATTTAATATTTCTATTTAGCTTTATTTTTTATTTCAGTTTTAGTAACTGTAGTACTTATTTTATTTCAGGTAGGCCTAGTTACCAATGTAACATCTCCAATATTCTTTTTTTTTTTTTTTTTTCAGTTAACAGTTTCAGTTGTTTCAGTTTCTTTATTTCAGTTTTTGTAAAGTTTTAGTGACAACACTGCGTCTCAGGAATGACTTTTAAAGACCTTTAAAATTGGGGACCAGATAAATCTAGCTCAATTCGATTTCTCTCATCTGTCAGATATCCGGAGTAAATTGAACTAGTCTAGTTTCTAAACGAATGTTAAATTTGTAAATCAAATCTTTTTGGGGCTTGACAGGCCCTGGCTGTGATTGAACACAAGGAAACATTTGAAGGGAAAACACACTGAAATGACCATTTAATTTGAAGAGAAAGTGTGTGAGGACTTAATGAGCGTTCAGAAGGTCTTAAGCAGCCGTCAGCGTGTGTGAGATGAGACGAGTGATGAACCACAGAGCAGAAATGCTTTCCCCTCATTCTTACTCCGTCATTCTGCCAGTGGAAATCACACTTAATTATGAGCACAATGCCGGTGGGAGCCGCGCCACACACACACACACACACACACACACACCTACACACACACATCGTTTAGGGCTGGATGAGATGTGACAGGCTGCCATTGTTTCACCAGCGGCTTCCTTCCTTTACCGTTTACCTCCGCTTACCTTCACGTCTCTGAGTTCCTGTGGAACGTGAGAGAGACTCATTATTGCTGCTTCCTGCAGTGAAATGAATAAAAGGATCTGTATAATACACGGTTTCTGTATATACTATATAATACACACAAAATTTGGGGTCTGTAAGATTTTTTTTCAATAAGTCTCTTCTGCTTACCAGGGCTGCATTTATTTGATTAAAATACAGTAAAAACAGTAATAATGTGAAATATTATTAGAATTTAAAATATATGTGAATATATTGTAAAATGTAATTTATTCCTGTGATGCAAAGCTGAATTTTCAGCATCATTACTCCAGTCTTCAGTGTCACATGATCTTCAGAAATCAGTATAATATGCTGATTTACTGATATTATCAATAATAAAAACAGTTGTGCTGCTTCATTTATTTGACAAACAGCATTTATTTGAAATAGAAATCTTAACATCATAGATGTCTTTACTGCTGCTTTTGATCAGTTTAATGTGTGCTTGCAGTATTCAAAAATAAAGTAAATTAATAAAATCTTACTGACCCCAAACTTTTGAACAGAATTGTACATGTTGCTATAATGCAACCTTCCCTAAAACAACCCATTTTTTTGTGCAATATAATAACTGTTTAACAATTATGAGAAACAATTCATGAAAAAAATTAATGTTTTATATAATAATGTACATACTTTTATATAAAATATAATTATTAGTTAATTTATGCTCAAAAAAAAAATCCTTCACAAACCTATATAACGTTTTACTTTTTATCTCTAAATAACTTTACTTATCTTTTACTTTTTACTTATCTGTATAACTTTTTACTTAGGCTATTTTGCGTGTAGCCCTGTTAGCATGTGATGCCGCCTATAAAAGATGGAACACTCCACCTGTGACACACAGGAAGTGACATCATTGGAGCTCATTCAAAATGGAGGGAAAACAAGTAAGAGCTCATTCTGTTTTTGTTTTTTTCTCGATTCTAGCAGAAATGTGAACTTTGTCACTAATGTTAGAGCGAGAAAAATGTCCAAATGAAAAAAATTATATTTGATTCTATGGAAAATATGAACCCAATTAGCCTAGTTTTTCTCCATTTGTAAAAGATTCAATCCTATGTAGGCCTAAATAAACAGTAATATTTGGCTATTTATAAGAACGAGGCTTGACTGAAATGTTTCTAAAATCAAACAGCAGCCTTGTACATTTTAATGCACATTAAGGCACACTAAATATAATATAAAATAAATGTGATTTTTACGATTTAAAGTAGGCTATGCATCCTTTGCGATCATTAAACTGTATTATAGTTCCAGCCATTGAAAGCTTGCTATCAAAGGCCTTCTGACGTTTCAGTCCATTTGAAATGTTTATGAGAAACCCATAGACTCTGTATAATGAGGTCAGTATCATGTGTGGCTGCAGGGCTCGTGTGTTTTGACAGCAGGTCAGTTTAAATCACGTGTGACGCTGAGCGAGGCTGGAGCTTGTAGTGCTGTGTGTCAGAGGACGTGACTGCAGATGCTTGTATGGATCAGTGCTGTTTTATACTGCGTTATATGGACTTGGCAATGCTGTCATGTGTGTGTGTGTGAGGCAGTGAAGACGCCAAGAGCTTCAGCATGACTGATAACCAGTGTTGGGGAAAGTTACTTTTAAAAGTAATGCATTATAATATTGCATTACTTCATAAAAAAAAGTAACTAATTACGTTACTTAGTTACTTTTTTATGGAAAGTAATGCGTTTCGTTACTTTTGCACTACTTTTTAAATGTGGACAGGGCTTGCTTGTTTGTTTTTAAAATAAAAAAGTTCTATTTTTGGCAAATATAAAAGCCTTTTCACACAAAAAGTGAAATGAATAAGCCTCAGGCTGAAGGGAAAGTAAATGTACGTCCGTACAGTAGAATGCAGAAGAAGACATTTCAACATTTCAGCAATAAAAAAAATAAATTGGAAAAAAAAAAGTAACTTGCGTTACTTATTTGAAAAAGTAACTCGGATATTCTCTTGTAAATTAAAAAGTAATGCATTACTTTACTAGTTACTTGAAAAAAGTAATCGGATTACGTTACTTGCGTTACTTGTAATATATTACCCCCAACACTGGTGATAACTGACTGATGCGATTATTGCTGTTTGTTGTGAGGGAAGAAAATCTCCGATCTGTTCCAATGGGAAGATCAGCTTCTATTGCACAGGCAAAACAGACATACTGTTAATTATAGTTACTTCAAAATGACTAAATGAATTTAATGAAATGTATTGATTAATTGATTTACCAATTAACTATATATATATATATGTATGTGTGTGTATATATATTGTGTGTGTGAGAGAGAGAGAGAGATAGAGAGATTATTCATTTATTATTTTATATATAATATATAGAAATACAATTCTATAGCAACAATATATAGCCTCAGTGATGGCAGATCATGAACCCCATGACAGTATTAGATTGTTTTAAGCAGAGGACACTAAATGTGCTTTCAGCTGATGTAGAATCCGTTGAGCTGGAATAAAACGCGTCACGTCACAAACGATGAGCCTGACGACTGATTTCTGAAAGCAGACAGAGAGCCGAGCGCCTCTTTGGGAAAAATCTCTGAATAAGACATTTGTGGACCGAGAGAATATATCCCTGACCTCATGTTCACTCTCACCGTCATCTCAATGTGATCTTTACACATCAGTCTATAAAGACATTTAGAATATCAGGTGAAACATTCTGCATCAATAATGCTGCATTGTCCTCACAAGACCTCATTACATTGCATGTTTAATTAAGCCAGTGACATTCAGTTCTCATCCCAGAGATGAATGGGCTGTATATTAGATAATTTTGTATTTATATTCCAGATTTTGTGTAAAAGTTTCTTTAGTATTTGATTGGACTGCAAAAGTTGAGTTATGATAATAAGTTCAAAATCACAGTCAAATATGGCTAAAAATAGTATTAAAAATAGCACACTGCATACTTGTACTTTAAAAAAACATGTTTATTGTTATACTTAATTTTTATTATATTAAACTTTTCAAACCGTAATAACATTGTTGCCACATGACCTGTGGAATCAAGTCATCTTGGATATGAATTTTGCTATTTTGTCCAATTGCATTTATTTATTTGTTATTTATTTTTACCAACAGTATTTTTTGATTTTTGATTATATAGAGGTGGACAGTAACAAAGTACGTTTACTTGAGTATTGTACTTCAGTACACTTTTTAATTATCTGTGCTTTGCTTACGTATTATATTTTTTTCTGCAAACTTATGACTTTAACTTCACTTCATTTGAAAGACAAATATCGTATTTTTCACTCCACTACATTTCTATCGAGGTCCTCGAAGTAGAAAGTTCGACTGATATTTCATTTCTTCAGAAATGAAATATTGCAAATGAGATGAAAATGGTACAATGTGTTCTCTTTTAAAAACAAGAATTTTAAACGTTTAATTTCTATTCATTTAAAAATGTTCAATAATAAACATACGAAATAGTAGTATGCTACATGCTTGCTTCATGACTTCATGTTTTATGTTGCATTGTGCAATGCATTGTGTGGCTTCCAGTCATCTTGGATATGAATGATCATTTTTGTACAATTGAAAATGCATAAATATGCATTTTCATAAATGCATATGCATAAAAAAATATGCAATATGCCTTAACATATGTCAGTATAGTCAAATAATGAATCAAAACAATATTAAAAATCACATTTGCTTTCAAGGTCAAACATTTGCCTTGCATTGTAGAATGCAATATCTCATGCAGTGTGCACTGTTCATTTTGGCAAATGTAGTAGACGACCTGATTATTTCATGCATACAGAAAATTCAGTATGCATACTGCTTTCTTTTAAAAATAGTAGCTAGTATGCCGTTTGAATCAGAATCCTGCTGTATTGATTCAGACGCTGGAGCGTTTTGATACATTTCTGGCTGTAAAGTGAAGCAGCTTTTGTTTTGACAGTTCTTCTGTCAGCATTAAGTCATTCGCTCAGTTTTATCTCACTACAAAAACCCAAACGGCCTTTAGCTCACCTTGGCTGTGGGAACGTCACCTGTGGGCTGCTCCACGCGCCGGAGGAGCGATCGATGCAGCTGATGGATGTGAGAGCCGCTGGAGAATAAACTAGAGGGGGATTCGAGCGGAGAGATGAGATTCACACGGCCTTCTGTCTCTGGAGGTGAGATGGAGCCTGTTTCAGTTTCCTAAACGCATTATATGAAGAGATTATACTGCAAGTAATATGGTGCATTAACAGAAACTCTTCATATATATATATATTACATTTGGTTCCAGGATTATGCTGAAGTCTCTTTTTAAAGCAGGCAGGTTCACTCAGAGGTCATCGTGGTCCACTGAACAGTCAAGCATGTTTATCTGCTGATTCTGAATGAGAGAAACCAAACTCTCCAAATCACTTCCAAAAGCTTCTATTTCAGCAAAATAAGCCAAACTACATTTATTTTACTGAGTGATGCTAACCTGTGCAAAACGTACGATGATGATGAGGTGTTTTGGGTTGTTTTATATTTGATTATTTTCATTTGTTTTATTTTAATTAATTTGTTTGTTTGTTTTTTGTTTGTATATTTAATTTGTATTTATTTCATATGTGTATTAAAGAAAACAGTACTTTCATTCAGCAAATAATACAAATATTATTAAAATAAAATGTTTTATTGTATTTATTTTTTCTTTTTGTTTTTTTAAATGTTTATTTATTTATTAGATTTGGTTTGTTTATTTATTTATGTATATTATTTTAATGTAATTTTTCTTTATTTAATTTTGTTTTCTTTTTTATTTATTTATTAAAGAAAATAGTACTTCAGCAAATATGCAATAAAAAATAAAAAAATTATATTCATTGAAGAATTCTGAAAAATAAAATGTATCACAGTTTCCACAAAAATATGAAGCAGCACAACTGTTTTCAACATTAATAATAATCTGAAATGTTTCTTGAGCAGACGCACAACAATATGTATAAATTTGATCGATTCATTCATTTACTATTTATTTTTATTGATCAATTTATTAAAGAAAATAGTACTTTTATCCAGGAAAGATTCATTAAATTGACTGAACTTTATTCAACAAAGAATCCTGAAAAAACAAATGTATCACAATTTTCACAAAAAATATTGTGCAGCACAACTGTTTTCAACATTGATAATAATCAGAAATGTTTCTTGAGCAGCAAATCAGCATATTAGAATGATTTCTGAAGATCATGTGACACTGAAGACTGGAGTAATGATGCTGAAAATTCAGCTTTGCATCACAGGAATAAATTACATTTTACAATATATTCACATAAAAAAACATTTATTTTAAATCGTAAAAATATTTCCGTATTTTACTGTATTTTTTATCAAATAAATGCAGCCTTGCTAAGCAGATAAGACTTCTTCCAAAAACATAAAAAAATATCTCATTCTTAAAGAGGATATTTTTTGTCAGCGAATGATGAAAATAATTCATTATGCGGTTTCATCTTCTAGACCTCACAACCCGTCCGTCATCTGAAGCATCATCTGGACCCTGTTACTGACCCTCATCATTAATGTGTGGAGGACACGCTGACCTTCAGCTATTTTCCAGCTCACAGGAGCACACCGGCGGTCAGGAGGGAGTGAAATCACAGGCTCCTCTTTAAGAGCTTTATAAGACCGATGTTCACACGCACACCGGGACTAAACCAGGAGATCTCTGCACGCACACGCTCTCGGGGACGATAAGTGGGGCTGGCAGGCCTGGTCAACACCAGAGGGCTTGAGTTGACTCTTGGCTCTCGTGAATCGTGAGTCGTTGAAGCGTTGCAGCGTTAATCATTTTTGCATGATGTGATAATGAATCTATCGCTCACGGGAAGATGCTTTTAAACGCAGAGGGCTGCCATAAATGAAACACAATCCAGAGCAACATTTAGGTTGTAGGCCTACTACTGTGTCCACAAATTTGCACAAAATTAAATGTTCAGTTTACACTTAATGCTTATTTTTCAAATGATCACCTTTATCATATTTATAGAATGAATAAATCAACTTTTGCTCCAGTCTGATATGAAACTTCCTGACGGTTTCTAGGTGAATCTCACAAAAACATGCCAAGGTAGGCCTAAAATCAAAAGACAAAAAAAAGTTATATTTTGCAAATATAATAGTTCTAGAGCCTTTTTTCTAGAACTATTAACATTTTTTTATGTTTAGGTTATATTCTGTCCACAAATGAGTACAAAAATAAATGTTCAATTCATATATAAGCTGATCTTCCAAATGATCACTTTTTATCAAATTTACTTGAATAAAATAACTAAAACCAGCCTTTTGCACCAGTCTGATTTCTAGGTGAATTTCACCCCAGAAATCAAAAGACAAAAAGATGTTATAATTTTTGCACATTTCCTCTTCAAATTCTCATTAATGTGATGCTGCTAGATGTTTTATTTGTTCGTGTTTGTTTGAACATCCAAACTTGTCATCATCTAGCTTTTGAGCGGGAGTAGCTATCTGTTTGGCCGACCAATGGCAGGCAGGGGGCGTGTTTTATTTTTGCACTTCATCTTTAAATAAAAAAGTTTTTTGTGTTTTTATTTTTATTTTTTTTGCATTATGGTATTTCACGAGTAAATTGTTTAAATCGGCACTGTAACTTTTGGCCCTCTAGTGGTTTAAGCATAAAAATACAAGTTACTTGCGGAGGAATATTGTTTTGGTCAGTCGTGCTTCGGCTCCAGTATTCCACGCAGATGAATCTGACAGTAGACATAGTGACTATACCAGTCATATATATCAGATAAAGCTGGAAGCTATAACCTGGCAAGGCTATTTATAGGCAAACAGACCAAAGTAGTAACTGGTTTAGAGGTCGTTACCAATATTATAGACATGTCAATGCACAGTAAATGTGATACTATTCAAACTATGTTGATTCGTGTTTTATGACGTAATGATAAAGTTACACTATATAACTTGTATGTAAATTAGCAATTTAAATAAGCAAGTACATCATAAAACCATGCATCTTCCAAACCCTTATATCACTATGGTTAGCCTATAATTATCTATATTTTAGAGTTGCCGGATGGATTTACTGCGAAATTGCATACTTTTATCACTCCTCGGAGCGTGTTTCCATAATATCTTTCGTTTATTTGTGAATATGAAGTAAACGCACTAAGAAGAGTGATAAAAGTATGCAGTTTCCCAGGAAATCCTTCCCGACATCTCTAAAATATAAATAATAATTAAATACTTACGTTAGTGACATAAGGGTTGGAAGATGGTTTTATGATGTATCGTTAATTTCCAACAATAGTTTAGTGTAGCTTTAATTATCATTACGTGCAAAAGAATTCACAAGATCTTGGTCCTTAAATAGGCCTTAAGTAAAATATTGAATCTAGAAATATGACCTGAAAATGTCTTTGACGGGTTTCGTGAGATTCCACCCAAGAAAAGTTGTAGAATGGACGGTGAGAGACGGCACACTGTGACCACATCACAGCCAGACAGATCATAGCCGGAGGACAGACGCTGCGCTGCTGCTGTGGGACTCCAAGGACGGAGAGAGAATGACGGTTGGGGAAACCACAGATGGTGACTCAATACCTGCAGGGAGGGAATCTAAAATTAAAATGAGCTTTGCCTTTGGTGCAGGAGATGATGATGATGATACCTGCTCCATTAGAAACCATGGGACAGTTTTCATATAGTGTGCTATTCTGTCGTCCATTGTGTGGAGGAGGACGGTGTGTTCATTTAGCTGCTGGGAACTATCACCATTTTGCCCTTTAACAACGCTTTCAATGTACTGTATATGCTACAATTCTAAACTGAAAGCGTCTGCTCTGCTCCATACAGCCAGGGTTGCCAGGTCTGCATGACAAAACTAACCCAATGGCCAGTCAAAAACAGCCCAAAATAGGGCAGTGGCTATATCCCAAATATCAAAATGGAAAATGTCATTTCCATATACCTAAAATACATATTTTACAGTCACTTTTTTTTTCTTTCTGTTTTAAAGATGGTTTCTTTGGATTGTTTGACTACTCGAAAGAGAATACAGGAAAATATAACTTAATTTGTGTTTCCTGCTAGCTAAATTTCACATATACATAAACAAAAATCTGCCTCTGAATCTCTCTTTTCTTTATTCAAAGTTGATCTAAATTTTATGTTAATCCTAAAGCAGTGAAAACTGCATCCCTATAACCATAGTTTAACCAAAAAAAAAAAAAAAAACATGGTTACAGTACTTTTATTATAATAAAATCATGGTTGATTTTTGTAAGGGAAAAATATGACTCCTGTTCAGTATTAGGATTTTCTAGAAAGATATTGTAATGATGTAGTTATTATTGTACTAATTCTGACATTTAGGCAATTTAGGAAGTAGGCTATAGTTTTATTAAATCTTGAGTATTAAAGTCATGTGAGAGACAGAGGGATATCAGGGCAAAATAAAGAGATTGAAAAGTAAAATGGAAGCGAACGTGCAGTTTAGGAGAGAACTTTTAATCATTTTGCATGTCCCCAGCCTAAGGATTTAAACCTTTTTTTATGTGATGGCCACACAAAAATAGGGTTGTCCGTGTTTCAGAATTTGTTGTGGGTGTATGAGAAGGCCTGGAAGAGTGTGAGATTTTCCGGCCTGAAATTTTGTCCCAGTCCGCCCCTGATGCGGAGTATTTAAATCTCTTATGAATGAGCACTTTCTGTTCACTTTTACTTTCGCTTTGTCGATCACACGCACTCTGTGTAAAGGGAGCACATCTTCTAAGATCATGTCAGTCTGCTGAGCAGCAAATCCTTCAGCATCTGTCAGTCATCTCTCCTTACTCTCGACCCATGACTCCTGCAGCTCGTATTGGATGCAGGGTTGCCAAGTCCATGTTTTCTTTTTGGAATTGGGCTACTGTTGCCATGGGTTGATTTCCCCCCGTGGGTTAAAGGTTTGAAATATTGCATAAATTACATTTGACTGGAATTTTTGTAACATTGAAACTTTTTGTATTGTACGCATGATAAACTGTCCCAGGTAAAAAACAAGTGCACTTCCATAATGTACTTAAAGTGCTCTATTTTCACGCACTAATTTTGTACTTAATATACGAAAAATTACTCTTTAGTACTTCTTAAGATCATCTATGTGTACTCAACTGTGCTATTTTGGGACACCATGAATATGAACTAAAATCCGCTTTTAACATACTATCTCTGAATTTAAAAAATGTATTTAGTCACCACTTGTAGTACACTTAAGTGTACTAGTGTATGAAAGATGGTTCAAGTGTACTACAAGTGTACTACAAAACTACAACTAAATACATTTTTACAGATAGTATGTTAAAAGTGCATTTTAGTTCATATTCATGGTGTCCCAAAATAGTACAGTTGAGTACACTTAGATGATCTTAAGTTTATCTTAAGAAGTACTAAAGAATCATTTTTAGTATATTAAGTACAAAATTAGTGCTCAGAAATAGAGCACTTTAAGTACATTATGGAAGTGCACTTGTTTTTCACCTGGGGTGGTAGATGTTAAGTTTTGTGAAAGATTGCCACTGGTAAGAAGCCTTTTAGCTTTGTTTATGATCAGTCTGCATAACATTACATTTACAGTTAAATTTAGTCATTTAGCAGACGCTTTTATCCAAAGCAACTTCCAAATGAGGACAATGGAAGCAATCAAAATCAACAAAAGGGCAATGATACACAAGTGCTATAACAAGTCTCAATTAGCTTAACGTAGTACACATAGCAAGTTTTTTTTTATTTTTTATTGTATAATAAATAAAAAGAAAACCGATAGAATAGAAAAAGTATAGAGCAAGCTAGTGTTAGAGGCCTTTTTGCTTTTGTTAATTATATAATAAATAAAAAGAAATAGATAGAATACAAAAAGAATAGAGAAGCTAGTGTTAGTTTTTTTTTTTTAAAGAAAACAAGCAGTTAGTATATGAATAGAGTGCAAGTCTAAAAGGGGCAAGTTTTTTTTTAAATTTATTTTTTTATTTTTTTAGAATGGAATTAGAATAGAGCGCGCTAGAGTTAGGGGGTCAAATAAAGATGGAAGAGATGTTATTTTAGCCGATTCTTGAAGATGGCTAAGGACTCAGCTGCTCGGACTGAGTTGGGCAGGTCATTCCACCAGGAGGGAACATGAAAGTGATCCATGAAGTCCATGAAGTTTTGTGCCTCTTTGGGATGAACAATAAAGCGACGTTCACTTGCCAAACGCAAACTTCTAGAGGCACATAAGTCTGAAGTAATGAATTTAGGTAAAGGGGTGCAGAGCCAGTGGTGGTTTTGTAGGCAAACATCAATGCCTTGAATTTTATGCGAGCAGCTATTGGTAGCCAGTGCAAACTGATAAACAGAGGTGTGACATTCTTTTCGGCTCATTAAAAATTAATCTTGTTGCCGCGTTCTGGATTAAAGGGGTCATATGACGTTGCTAAAAAGAACATTATTTTGTGTATTTGAACGGCCTCCAAAGCCATGACAGGACAGACAGGAAGTTCACAGCTGGGTACTACGGACACCTCTGGAGGTTCTGCAGTGGGTGCCACCACCTCTGGAGGTTCTACAGTAGTGCCCTCAGGATACAGGGAGAGTTCGGCAAAGAACAAGAGCTTGAACAAGGAGTTGTGAAGCATGTTCCGAAAGAAAGGACCTGATCTTCTTGATGGTGAATAAAGCAAATCTGCAGGACCAGGCAGTTTTAGCAATGTAGTCTGAGAAAGTCAGCCGATCATCAATCACAGCTCCAAGGTTTCTGACTGTTTTTGAAGGAGTTATGGCTGATGTGCCTAACTGGATGGTGAAATTGTGATGAAACGATGGGTTTGATGGAACCACAAGCAGTTCTGTCTTGGCAAGGTTGAGTTGAAGGTGATGGTCCTTC
>NW_015656163.1:33057-33207 GCF_001515625.1 Sinocyclocheilus rhinocerous
TAAGGGTGGGTTTCTTAAGTAGTGGGGTTATATGAGCCTGTCTAAATGCTGAGAAAAAAAACAGCAGTGTGAAAGGATGTGTTAATGATGTGAGTGAGAAGTGGCTTGAAGGAGATGAGATGGAATAGGATCAAGCGGACAAGTAGTAGG
>NW_015656163.1:33657-41273 GCF_001515625.1 Sinocyclocheilus rhinocerous
ATATACATTAAGGTCAGTAGGATTTTGTGATTTGCGCCATACTCTTTCAGTAGCCCTGAGCTTAGAACGATGTTCACAGAGAACATCAGACAGCCAAGGGGCAGAATGGGTGGTATGGGTTGGCCTGGATAACAAGGGGCAGACAGTGTCTAAACAAGATGTAAGAGTGGAGCAGAAAGTAGCAGTAGCACTGTTAGCATCAAGAGATGCTAACTGTTTAGGGGAAGGAAGCGAAGATAAAACCATAGCAGATAGCCGGGAGGGTGCGAGTGAGTGTAGGTTACATCAAAAGATGACATGTGGAGGGGTATGTGTTGTGTCAGGAACCATGTTGAGGTTAAGAGTGAGTAGAAAGTGATCTGAGGTGTGCAGTGGAGTAACCAGTACATGATCAGTGGAGCAGTGTCGTGTGTAAATAAGGTCCAGTTGGTTGCCTAATTTGTGAGTAGCTGTAGTACACACTCGCTTGAGATCAAAAGAAGCAAGCAGAGTGTGGAAGTCTGCAGCCTGAGGTTTATCTAGATGGATGTTGAAGTCTCCAAGCATAACTAGGGGAGTACCATCCTCAGGAAAGGTTGAGAGCAGCACATCTAATTCATCCAAGAAGTTACCTTGTGGTCCTGGCGGTCGATAAACAACTACAAAATGGATTTTAAAAGTGTGGGTAATAGTGACTAAATGTGATTTAAAGGAGCTGTTAATACCCAGAGAAGGTCAAGGAATACATTTCCAATCATTAGAGATAAGCAGACCAGTACCTCCACCTCTTCGAACTGAAGCAAGGTGTAGAAAAGAGGATGAATCAAAAGCGACACTTATGTCCCTTGCCGGTGTCCCTGCACGGTGGAGTCGAATGTCTTTACACTCTTCGGTCTTCACACAAGGAGACCTTCACACGAGGGCTGCAGCGACCGCTGCCGCGGTATACTAACCTTTTTTATAAAAGGGCATAAAACGTAAATTGAATTCAGCTGAACACACTTTACCAGGGACGTGCACAGACATTTTGAGGGGCAGGGAAAAGGGCACTTCTCATATTTATTTAAAAAATTTTCTAAATAAAACATTAAATATATTAGGGGTGTGTGATAATGACAAAAAATATATCTCAATATTTTCATTATTGAGATTATTCGATAACTATAATTAGATGATATTTTGCTGAGTGTGTTATTGTGCTGATATCATAAGGACTACTGTGGACAGCTGACTCTTAGAGTTTTTGATATTCTGCATATTCTGTGTGGTGATCAGTTCACAGCAGTGATAGTTACTGTTTAGATATTTTAAACATAAAACGTTGAATACTGATGTTTGAAATTATTTAAAAAAATAAATAAATACTTTAACTGTGAAACTAAAACTGCCAGTAGGTGGCAGCAAATCACTGTTAATAAGTGAGTCGAAATAGAGCAAAAGCGGTGAATATTGTGTCTAAAACGTAAGTGTCTTAATATTAAATTCTTGTTTATTGAACTGCTGTATAAAATCAATATCACATTTGTAATCGTGCTGCTTTTTGGTGGAAACAGCGTCAGTCTTCACGTGATACTGATTACTATATGGAATATATACATTTCTGCCCCGATATCTTGAATTTTGTGATCATTCTAAATGCATTTTAATAAACTGAATCATGCAGTGAAAGAACGTGCACCGGTCTAACCTGCTAAACTTTAGCTAACTTACATGGCATCTCTCAAGTCATGGGTGTTATGTTAGCAAGACAAATTAACTATATTTGCCTTTTGTCATTTGGATAATTAGCTGTAAATTCGAGGCACAAGTCTTTTGTTCATCACCACTCACTTCCACAGCAAGACAAACACAACTGGAGAGGGAGGGAGGGCTTCACTTCTGCCGCTGCGGCTCTCTGTCTGTGACTGTGATGTGCCGATCAGAGTCTCAACATTTCCAGACCCGACCTGATATATATATATATATATATATATTTCGTTTGTTTGACAGGGAAAGCTGTGCGCAAACAGAAACACACACACGTATTCATTTATTAAAAAACAAAAGATATGCGATAGAGTACAAGACCAAACGCAACTTCAGCACGTCTCAACACAGTAAACAAAACAAACGTTTCCTAGCAATGAAAACTGCGCTAAACTCTAATGAGACAAGAAATAAATACACTTACGATCTGCTTTTAACTTCCGCTGATTGACTGCTTCTTTCAAAGAGTATTTCTTTACACTTTCTTTTGCTAGCGCTTGAACAAACTTTACTGTTTATCACAACAAAGGGCTAAGCAAGCGCACGACACTGACAAGGTATGCGATACAGTAAGAGACCAATGGCGACTTCAGCACGTCTCCACACAGTAAACAAAACAAGCGTTTCCTAGCAACGACAACTGTGACTGTGACTCTATAACAGTGACTGTAAAATGAAGCAATAAGCCCCAAGAAGCCTTGGTTTACAGTGAATTTCTAATAATGCTTAATTTCACGATAATCTGATTAAAAATTGTAATGTATTGACACCCATAATTTTGGGTAAAAAAATAAATTTAGTAGAATATTGTATAAACTTTTTTTTCATTGCATTGCATTATAATCATGACAAGAAAAATGGACATTTCATCATTATAGAAACATTTCAAAACAACATTTTTTTTCAAAACAACAATCCTCCCTCCTTGTCGGTCTCATGATATTAGAAATATTTCTCACATTTTGTACCCTTGATGTGCAGCCACATATGTTGCCAATTATTCATTTTTGTTCAATTAATAGCATGCAGCAGTTCATTATCATTCTCGACAGTGGTTAAGTGTAACACACGCTTCTCTATAGGGACCGTTGTAACGGCTGATTAGTCTGAAATGCATAATGACTCTGTACTTCATTATTGAATCGGGCTTCTCTCATTTAGTTTTCTCAGGTTTCCCGTCGGAAGAGATTAAAATGCTCATCTACTGTATGTAGATCTATTCAAATCATGCCATTATAAAACTCTATCAGTCTGCTGGCTTTGTTTGATCATTTCTGTACTGAATTTTCACTCAAATCCTCTAAAGACCCAAGCATACACATGTGCATCATGATTGGAGAATGATTCAAGCCACACTTCCCAAGGTTATATAGAGGTTGCATCTATTAAACCAGTAATCTGCAACCCATGACCATAATCTTGCATGTTAACCCA
Source organism: Sinocyclocheilus rhinocerous (assembly GCF_001515625.1). Classification (NCBI taxonomy): domain Eukaryota; kingdom Metazoa; phylum Chordata; class Actinopteri; order Cypriniformes; family Cyprinidae; genus Sinocyclocheilus; species Sinocyclocheilus rhinocerous. The sequence continues at coordinate 36,817 of NW_015656163.1, forward strand.
GGTTTAACCTCTTCTCGACTGGAGCGAAGTGCGGTCAACTTGAGGTTTTTGTGTCATTACGTTCCAGGCTCATCATTAATACATGCATTCCCTCATAAGCAGGCTCAAGTGTTACACATTTGAGGATGCAATCCATGGAATTTTGCAGAGAGGATTTTAATATATTAAAATGTTTCAAAGGATTATGATTTTGGCTCATCCCTTAGTTTTGTTTTGTTCTGAATTTAAAAAAAAAAAGCATGGCTACATTAGTGCACTTACAATGGAAATACTCACCATCAGACAATTGCTTATGTGTGATAAAACTTCTTACCAACTTTGTAAAGTTATATCCAATTTGTCAACTTCTGCTCATGGCATGTAAGCCAATATGCTGGTAGTATAGTAACTTTTATGATGCATGCAATGATAAAAGTTAAATAATTTTAGACTAAGAAAACTTCAAAAAACACAAATGCAAATGTTTCTTCCTCAGTATTTATGTCATGTTTTCCAGTATCTTAACATTTTTAAATCAAGATACATTAACTGAAGAAGATATTAAGTCTTGTTTTTTGAAAAATTGATCGAATTTAAGTTAATGCTTAAAACAATAAGAAAAATAATCTGCCAGTGGGATCAGAAAAATAAACAGAGTATATTATAAATATTAGAGTATAAGTATAAAGTTCACAGGGAACACAAGATCCTTTTTCTGACCCAAATGCAGATATTTTTCTTGTTTTATGCATAAATGTACTTAATTTTGATACATTTATAATAATATAAGTCTCAGGTGTCCCCAGAACGTCTCTGTGAAGTTTCAGCTTAAAATACCCCACAGATCATTTAGATCGGGATGGGTCAATAATGCTGCTGTTTGGGAGGTGAAGAACAAGAAATTCTTCATTATCAAAGCAATGGTAAGTACTAATTAACAAACACTAGCTTACATTAATCCATGGTTCGTTAGTTTCAGGGTCATTGTAGTTAGCGTCGTAGGGGAGTAGTTTTGCAGGTTAGTATAACACATTATGGCATAAATCTAATCAAAATTTGTTTTCCAATGTCAGGTAAATCATTCCTACAGTTTAAACGACCCCCCACTGACAGCCTGGGTTGCTGTGGAGAAAGGAGGGTCTGGTGCGATTTGGCCATTGCACCTGTATGGCAGGATTAGGAGAGGTGTGTTCACATGTAGGTGCCATACTTTAAGCTTTGCTAGCAGCTGTGAACAAACTGAGTGGCACTGCATGCACAGATGAAGCCTGTGCCTGGAATGAGCCTAGTTTGGCAGCCATTAGGACTGTAGGGTATGCACCAGGGAGCCAGATAGCTTTCACAAAGGCCCCGAGAAAGAGATCTGTTGATGGGTGTGGTGACCTTCCTCCTGCCAAGCTTCCACCCCCAAACCCAGATGAATGCACAGCATTCTACAATATACTGCATTTATCAGAAGACACTGAAAAGGAACCTGTCAAGAGTTACATTTTGTCTGTTGTCCCTGGCCATGCAAAGAGGTACGTACCTCGGGCCGTGCAACTGAACATCCCTGCACCCCTAAGCAAGATGTACAAGCCAGAGTACAGGTCACTGTCACGGCAAGAACTGCAGGCAAAGAGTGATGAGGTCTTTACAGGGTTATGCATAACAGAAGAACAGGTCAGTCAGTAAATATAGATTTAGAAATTGAAGACATATGAATGTCAGGCACAAGTATTTAGGATAGCTCAAGTGCAGAAAACAAGTTCACCACAAAATTAAACAATGTCTTCTTTTTCTGATGTTTATTCAATAAATGTCAATCACTGTTTATATTAGTCGCTAATTACAAACTTGTTAGCTCAACTTTGTTTAATTGTAGTGCTGTGTGACCGAAAGGGACACAAGACTACAGTCAAAATGTGCCATGTGGTTTGACCAGAAGGCAGGAAGGGTGACGGCGTCAAACATCCGAGCAGCCTGCCACACTAACACAGACAAACCTGCTGTCTCCCTGCTGAAGAAGCTGTGCTATCCTGTGGCCTACAAGAACCCAAATAACAACACACCACAATCTCTCAGGAATGCATATTAACTTTATACTAGATGAGAGCAACACACAAAAATACTAAAAATCAGAATGACCAAATGGGACAAAAGATACCACAGAAGTGATGGGGAGGGAAACCATGGCGATGTGCAGAAAAGTGTTTAATTCAACATTGAACCACTTGTTTTTTTACAGCATTGTAGGCTGGCTTATACAAAAACACACCTTAAATCTACAGACCAACCATTTGCACAGCAACACATTTCAAAACAAGTTGTCAGGCAGTGGTCTGCATGTAGATTTAAGGTGTAAATGTTGTGCAAGACTAGTATTTTAAGGATGTATAAAAAACCTTTCTGCACATCAGCATGGTTTGCCTTCCCATCATTTTGTGATTTCCTTGGCACAAGGATCTCCTTGCTATGTTTCTGGACCTTGTTCATGTAAGGATCCTTGCTGTCCATGGGAGGGTCAGAGAGCTCTCAGAATGCATCAAAAATATCTTAATTTGTGTTCCGAAGATGAACGGAGGTCTTACGAGTTTGGAACGACATGAGGGTGAGTCATTAATGACAGAATTTTCATTTTTGGTGAACTAACCCTTTAACTTTAGCTAACAATTTGTGTACCGTTAACTATTAACTAATCAAGGCCACTGTAGTTGATTGCCTCAGTCCACAACAAAAACAAACATGTAAGAAGATTACGTAAAGATATGATTTTTTTAAACGGAAACGGTGGTGCGTTGAACACCCTGTTCTGATGACGCAAGAGTTGCAACTATGGCAGCTGAGAAGGCCATTCTTTGTGTTCTTTGTGTGGAGCTTGATGAAATCGGTATAAATACATGTTTAATACTGCAAAATACGCTCGATGTTACAGTTTGTGCGAGCTGTCTCTTTAATACCGCGTGGTTTAGATACTGTACATGTTGCTGCTGATTGGGCTGACATTTTTGACATTTTTGACAAACAAGAGAAAACGTATCTCAATCCCCGTTGCACACCGTTTCCAGGAAACATGTCGTTCATGTCGTTCAAGCCCCTGGTTACAAGTCGTGGACGGGGGATCTACCGGCGTGACTTCAAACTGGGCAGAAAACTGGGGCAGCTTTTTTTGAGTTTCTGATTTATGGGGATTTTGTCATTATATGGTGGTTGCTTACACACTGCGGACGCACATTTATATTCAAACACCATGTAAAAGTGAGTTTTGCATGATAGGTTCCCATTTTAAGAATATTTAGATATTTGAGAAATTTAACAATACAAAAATGCTAAGAAAATATTTTTTTTGCAGTGTAGAAAAGTTAAAAATAAATAAAATAAATAAATAAAAGTATGTTTAAGGCAATTTACTGCTCAAATAACACATTTTAATTAATGTGAGTGCTTCAACAACAATATGAGCTCTACATTTCTGCTTGTAACATCTTTAAGTACTTCTGTTGTAAGTTAATTAATGGTTTTGTAAAGAAAATTGTGAGGCCAGTGATTTTTTTTCTTCCTGTGGGAATTGATATTATAATTCTAGTTTTGTGGAATTTGATTGTGGATGATTTTCCCCCCAGTAATAATATGCACAATATTTTAACTAACACAATGCATTTATGTAAGTGCATGGTGTGTGATAAAGCCCAATTATTTTTGTATTTGTATATTTGAAAGCTTGATAACTGCTTGTTCTTTATGCAAAATGTAGTGCATTTGCTTGTGAACTGAACACATTAACCGACTCTCTCTTATTCTGTTTCCCGAATAAATTTGGTTCTACATGATTCTGCTTTTCATCTCCACCTAAAGCCTCCGCAGACAGTAGGATGTGAGCCTGTCACTGAATGACATGCGAGGTAATCTTTGCTTTAGTTTACAAGAAAAACACGCGGCATTTCTTTAATAACGTTGACAGCGTCCCCATAGGGCAGTGTGTGTGTCAGGGTCGAGCTCAGGAGATCCTCCTCGCTTCTGCTCGTGGCTATAGATGCTGTATGAATTTAAAGTGTCTGCTCGCTTTTTCACTGACCTGGTTTTGTAGAAATCTGCTGATGAATCTCTGCCGTCTCATGTGACCGCAGGCTTTCAGAGACACGGCTGGACTTTAGTGCAGACCTCTGGTCACAGTTTACGTACACTGTGTGAAAAATTATGATCTGCCAACACAGCAGATGGACCCAGTGTCTTTATGACTGTCCGAAATGATTGACAGAACATTCATTTTTTATTTATATGGATATTACAGAAGACACACTTACTGTATATGAGCATTAGAAATGCTAGATCTTAATTCATCTGATTATCTGAAAGGAAAAAAAATATTTATAATAATATTAAAATGTAATAATATAAAAAAGAAAGAGAAAAAATATATATATATTTTCCATAAAGAAGTTGGGGTTATTTTAGACTATTTAGATTGTTTGCATTGCAATGAGAAATATTTTATTTTA
>NW_015656163.1:43422-45233 GCF_001515625.1 Sinocyclocheilus rhinocerous
GACCAGAAGACATTGCAATTACTAAATGATATTTAGACAGACTTAAAGAAGTTCCAGATCTATACTTGTGCTCTTATTATTTCAGTTATTTTGCCTTTAATGTAAATAAACATGTGCAAACAATATACTAGCTCTTGTGAATTTATTACATTGTGCAGCTGTCTCTTTAATACCGCGTGGTTTAGATACTGTACATGTTGCTGCTGATTGGGCTGACATTTTTGACACGCCCACCAAACAAGAGAAAACGTATCTCAATCCCCGTTGCACACCGTTTCCAGGAAACATGTCGTTCAACCCGGAAACCGTAGCAAAACGTTGTGCACCGGTTTGAGCTTGAACATGCCCCTGGTTACAAGTCGTGGACGGGGGATCTACCGGCGTGACTTCAAACTGGGCAGAAAACTGGGGCAGCTTTTTTTGAGTTTCTGATTTATGGGGATTTTGTCATTATATGGTGGTTGCTTACACACTGCGGACGCACATTTATATTCAAACACCATGTAAAAGTGAGTTTTGCATGATAGGTTCCCATTTTAAGAATATTTAGATATTTACACTGGAAAACAATACAAAAATGCTAAGAAAATATTTTTTTTGCAGTGTAGAAAAGTTAAAAATAAATATATTCCTCCAATAAAAGTATGTTTAAGGCAATTTACTGCTCAAATAACACATTTTAATTAATGTGAGTGCTTCAACAACAATATGAGCTCTACATTTCTGCTTGTAACATCTTTAAGTACTTCTGTTGTAAGTTAATTAATGGTTTTGTAAAGAAAATTGTGAGGCCAGTGATTTTTTTTCTTCCTGTGGGAATTGATATTATAATTCTAGTTTTGTGGAATTTGATTGTGGATGATTTTCCCCCCAGTAATAATATGCACAATATTTTAACTAACACAATGCATTTATGTAAGTGCATGGTGTGTGATAAAGCCCAATTATTTTTGTATTTGTATATTTGAAAGCTTGATAACTGCTTGTTCTTTATGCAAAATGTAGTGCATTTGCTTGTGAACTGAACACATTAACCGACTCTCTCTTATTCTGTTTCCCGAATAAATTTGGTTCTACATGATTCTGCTTTTCATCTCCACCTAAAGCCTCCGCAGACAGTAGGATGTGAGCCTGTCACTGAATGACATGCGAGGTAATCTTTGCTTTAGTTTACAAGAAAAACACGCGGCATTTCTTTAATAACGTTGACAGCGTCCCCATAGGGCAGTGTGTGTGTCAGGGTCGAGCTCAGGAGATCCTCCTCGCTTCTGCTCGTGGCTATAGATGCTGTATGAATTTAAAGTGTCTGCTCGCTTTTTCACTGACCTGGTTTTGTAGAAATCTGCTGATGAATCTCTGCCGTCTCATGTGACCGCAGGCTTTCAGAGACACGGCTGGACTTTAGTGCAGACCTCTGGTCACAGTTTACGTACACTGTGTGAAAAATTATGATCTGCCAACACAGCAGATGGACCCAGTGTCTTTATGACTGTCCGAAATGATTGACAGAACATTCATTTTTTATTTATATGGATATTACAGAAGACACACTTACTGTATATGAGCATTAGAAATGCTAGATCTTAATTCATCTGATTATCTGAAAGGAAAAAAAATATTTATAATAATATTAAAATGTAATAATATAAAAAAGAAAGAGAAAAAATATATATATATTTTCCATAAAGAAGTTGGGGTTATTTTAGACTATTTAGATTGTTTGCATTGCAATGAGAAATATTTTATTTTATTTTCATGACAAGCACATCACCCCAAAACAGGGTTAAGTTAGTTAAAACTAAAACCATTAA
>NW_015656163.1:48814-51124 GCF_001515625.1 Sinocyclocheilus rhinocerous
AACCATTAAAAAAACGTAATATTTATTATTTTTTTAATTATATATATATATATATATATATATATAATTATATTAATAATTATAAATGCACTTTATTTCAGCTAGTTGCTAAAGCAACATTTCTCATTTTTATGTAGTTTAACTTGATGCAAAATACAAATAAATAAAAAAAATTCAACAATTCAAATTAATAAAAGCTATATAGACAAATTAAAAATAGTAATAAAAATGACAAAACTCCACATTAAAAATGACTAAAATGTTAACTAAAATGAAAATGAAAACAGAAAATATAGAAATTCAACTAATGCAAGCTAATTCAAAATATTAATAAAAACTGTAATAGTATCTTAATTATACTAAGATGTTTTATTTTACAAACAATTATTACATTACAATTTATTCACATTACAATTATTATTACCATAATTAAAATTTTTAATTCAAAAGAGCATTATTTTAACAAAAATAAAATAATGTAAAAATACTTAAAAATGAAACTTTTTTTTGCATTGAATTCATGAGAATATGGGGTTCATTGTTATGAAAATCATGTCACAATGATCCAAAAATGGACCTAAATTGCATTTTCTATATGCTATATATATATATATATAAAAGTTTTCTCTTCACTATTTCCGTTTCTGTTTCCACTTTTTAGAAAGTTTCCTCTGATATAGCCTCAGACAGTAGGTTCATAGTCACTGACCATCTGATTTGTGTGGCTAGGGTTAGTGTGAACAATTTATTTTAAGTCAGCAACATCTAAACATCCTTAAAACAGGAAAAATTGACCTGAGAAGCCAAGCTGCACAGCAGGACTTGCTTTCAGGGAAAGCGTCTTTAATACAGATGCATTTGTTCTGTTCCATTGGTAGATTTTGTTATTTGTTTTTAAGTATAACAGCCATTTTTTTGCACTATTCGTACATTAAAATTATATCCTTTTTGAAGCTGGAACTTTTGCGATTCAACTTTAACCTTGATTTTTCTTGATTTTTTTAGTTTTGGTCTGTTTGACCCACATTTGTTTGAAACACTGGTTAAACACTTTATTTCTTCCTAAAATCTAGTGTTTTTTTCTGATTTAGGGTCATGAATGTGCATGCAAAGTTTCAACACGTATGTGTTTTGGAAAGGATCTACACATTTTTTGACCATTTCTTTTCCCAATTTTTTGAGAGCGAAAAGTCAGATAAAAAAAACTCTCTATTGTAGGTCACTTTAATATTTAGTTTTTTTTTTTTTTTATTAGATTTTTTTTTTTTTCTAAAAAAAAAATGAAAAATGAAAAAAATAAATTAAAAACCCTTTATTGTAGGTCACTTTAATATCAAATAACACATTACAGTGTTATTTTAGTATCACTGATATGTTGGTTTTTGTTAATATTTTGAATTAGATTTTATTTTTTATCTTTTCTGTTGTATTAATTTGGTGATTTTATTTGTGTATTTGTTTAATAATTGTTTGTTTTTAAAAATGTTTTTAATATAGTGTTTATTCATATTATTTCATAGTTTTAGTTTATTTATATACCACATTTAAAAATAACAAATGTTGTACCAAAGTGCTGTACAATTAGGAAGAAAAAAACAGTAGAAGAGAGAAAAACTGAAATAAATAGTTACCCTATAGTAAAAAAGTAATATATTTAAAATACATTTATTTCATACTAAGTATAGTTCAAATCTATTAACATATTTACTGACAGATAACTCGAGACTTACTGATATAAAAATTATAATGAAACTTTATTTGGCGTACTACTTGTGCACAATGCACATTTTAGGTCACTTTAATATCAAATAACACATTACAGTGTTATTTTAATATCACTGATATGTTGGTTTTTGTTAATATTTTGAATTAGATTTTATTTTTATCTTTTCTGTTGTATTAATTTGGTGATTTTATTTGTGTATTTGTTTAATAATTGTTTGTTTTTAAAAATGTTTTTAATATAGTGTTTATTCATATTATTTCATAGTTTTAGTTTATTTATATACCACATTTAAAAATAACAAATGTTGTACCAAAGTGCTGTACAATTAGGAAGAAAAAAACAGTAGAAGAGAGAAAAACTGAAATAAATAGTTACCCTATAGTAAAAAAGTAATATATTTAAAATACATTTATTTCATACTAAGTATAGTTCAAATCTATTAACATATTTACTGACAGATAACTCGAGACTTACTGATATAAAAATTATAATGAAACTTTATTTGGCGTACTACTTGTGCACAATGCACATTTCTTAATATTAAGTCTAAAATGTGTTTTAATGTCACTTTTGATGAGAATTGT
>NW_015656163.1:51190-52079 GCF_001515625.1 Sinocyclocheilus rhinocerous
TATTAAGTCTAAAATGTGTTTTAATGTCACTTTTGATGAGGATTGTATGATCTTTGAATAATATCGGTCTTTAAATGCAAAATATTTAAAGTGTATCTGAAGTATACTTGCAATAGTTTCACTTTAGCACAATCAAATATACTAAGTATATCTTTAATTGGATTTCAGCACTACTTCTGCACAATTAAAGTGCATTAAGTACAAAATTAGTTGTTACAATTGAGCAGTCTTTAAGTATACCAGTTAGAATACCAAAAGTACAATTGCAGGGCATTGTATTAAGTATATGAATATGAAAATATATTTGTAGTATACATAGCATAAAATTTAAGTATATTTATTTTTCACTAGGGTAGCCAAGTAAGAAAGTAAAACAGACTGAAAACAGAAGTTAATCAAGTTGAACTAAACAAAAATGAAAAATGTTGCATTGCAGCTAGCTCAAGTAAAATGTTTTAATATGCATTTAATTTTATTTTTATTAACATGAATTTTGTCCCAAAAAATTAAAATCTTTTTTAGTATTTAACTATAATAACTCTGGTACATTAGTACCTAGAACAAACCTGGTACAAATAATTGGCCTGGTTTTGCCCTGCAGGTGTGACGTTGCATCAAAACTATAAATAGTAAAACTTTGAAACCAATTTGAATCATTAAAATCACACAATCTGAAAACTAAACAAAAACCTTATTCTACACTTTTCCAGCTGTTTCTCTCATATCGTTCTGGAATTGAGTTTAACCTGCTGTGACTTGAGGTTTGTCCTGCGTCCACGGGAATATTGACTTCCCTGCGCTCTCTTATATCTGCGTTTAGAATATGCGCATATGTATGTGCTGTGTGTCAGGAGTGATTACGGCTGGTGCGGCTCGTCAATGAGAGCGC